>NC_091359.1:19854427-20161927 GCF_038502225.1 Cherax quadricarinatus | reverse complement strand
TGTCTTCAGCTTCCAACTGTGTCCCCGTGTTGCTGTGTCCAGTCTCTGGAATATCCTGTTTTTGTCCATCTTGTCAATTCCTCTCAGTATTTTGTAAGTCGTTATCATGTCCCCCCTATCTCTCCTGTCCTCCAGTGTCGTCAGGTTGATTTCCCTTAACCTCTCCTCGTAGGACATACCTCTTAGCTCTGGGACTAGTCTTGTTGCAAATCTTTGCACTTTCTCTAGTTTCTTTACATGCTTGGCTAGGTGTGGGTTCCAAACTGGTGCCGCATACTCCAATATGTGTGTTTGTGTTTGTGTGTGTGTGTGTGTGTGTGTGTGTGTGTGTGTGTGTGTGAGTGTGTGTGTGTGTGTGTGTGTGTGTGTGTGTGTGTGTGTGTGTGTGTGTGTGTGTGTGTGTGTGTGTGTGTGTGTGTGTGTGTGTGTGTGTGTGTGTGTGTGTGTGTGTGTGTGTGTGTGTGTGTGTGTGTGTGTGTGTGTGTGTGTGTGTGTGTGTGTGTGTGTGTGTGTGTGTGTGTGTGTCTGTGGGTATGTGTGTGTGTGTGTGTGTGCATGCGTATGTGTGTAGCCACCACGACGCCAACAGGAGCCTCTGTTGACACTGGTGAGTACCGGGTCCGTGTCTGCTGCTGCAGAGACTGCGAGAGCACCAGCAGCAGAACCAGTTCTAACAGTACCAGTAGCACCAGCAACAAGAACAAGGAGATGCAACAGCAGCAGCACCGTAGCAGCAACAGCAACAGCAGCAGCAGTAGTAGTAACAGCAGCACCGTAGCAGCGGGGACCAGGTATCCACAACACATTAAGACGACAACATGCAGCACTCTGCGTGCCGCGCCCGTCCCAACAACCCTTCAAAACACACACCCAAACAAGATCTTTTTTTTTTTTAAATAACGACGTTTAGCCTACACGAGGCTTTATCCAGTAAGTGAGACGCAGTAATGAAAAACTATATATATTTTGACTGTGTGTGCCTTACTAACAGTAACCACACTCACCTGAATATAATAATGGTATACAGCACCAACAAGTTGATAAGTAAAATACGTGCAAGAGTTAGGTATCTTTATTCTGAAGAATAATGATACTTAAGTGTTGTACATGTGTCTTACTTATCGTACTTACCTCCACCTTAGTAATACTTATAGTAACATTGTATTACTGAAGAAGTTCAACCCGATCAGACAAATTTAATTGGGGAGGGAGAGAAGAGAGGCTGTTTAAACTGTGTGTATGTCCGGGAGTGATGCCATTTCAACGTCAGCGGCTGTCAGTCATCAAAGAGATATTTAGATAGGGATTGTCAGTTTGTCAGTGTGTGTTTGTATGTGTGCATTTGTCTGTGTGTGTGTGTGTGTCAATTTTTATGTGTACACAGGAGGAGTGTAATTATATGTTTGTAATCATGTATTTGCACTGGGGGTGTAGGGGGGAGGGGACTGCAGCTCTTGGGCCCTCCGTTTAACTTCAGATCATGTGAGGTGATTTAAATGTGCGAGATTTGCTTGTAAATCCACTCGATTGGTAGTGCACTCAACTTACACACTGAGGTCCGTGGTTCGATCCCCGATACTGCTGGAAACATTAGGACGAATTTCCTTAAGACACCTGCTGGTCATGTTAACCTAGCAGCAAGTAGTTAGTGGACTGGTGTGGGTCGCATCCTGGGACAAAACTGACCTAATTTGCCCGAAATGCTCAGCATAACAAGCGACTTTCTATATAGTAATATGTCATTGTTGTCAGCTATGGTCATTATACCTTGTACATGTACTTGTAGAAATAGATTAATAATAATAATAATAATAATAATAATAATAATAATAATAATAATAATAATAATAATAATAAGAATAATAATAATAATAATATTATTATTATTATTATTATTATTATTATTATTATTATTATTATTATTATTATTATTATTATTATTATTACTATTCCCTGCTGTTTTTGCTTACTGGTTCCTTTTCACGTTCATTATGCTGTTAAAATGGTTTCTAATTTATGTCGTTCGTGTGCGTTTTTATGCATCTAATTGTGTCCATGTCTGCTCTTTCTAGCTTGGGTGGATTAGTTAAGCTTAGAGTTGACTAGTATAAAAATACCTGCACATAGGAGAGAGAAGCCTAACCTAGCTTTAGTAAGGCTAGGTTAGGCCCGGGTACAGATGCTTGGAGGCGGAGCTCCTACGAGGGTAGATCCTGAGGGGCATGTAGAGGTGACCAGAGACCCAGATATGGCTACAACGCGGGTGGACTCAACACGTACTGGTCTAGAAACTTACATAGAAAGAATAATGCCAGCTGCCACCAGCTTGAAGATGTGCTAGCTAGACTAGGATCCAACCTTTATTTGTTAAGCGGCAGTAGACTAATAGGAGAGACTAGGATTTGAGGGACCTCGCTTTGGAATTTCGGTACACCATTCGCTCTGTAACAGGTCGTCCTGGCAATCACACCAATATTTAAGTTGCCACTGTATTCTACTGAAGAAGCCTGCTGAGCAGGCGGAACATGTCGACAATAAGGCTATCCACCTGTCTCACACCAGGTTCTGTCAGTATTCTCCTCTCGCCCTGTATAGATCTTTTAACTGACTCCTCTCGCCCTGTATAGATCTTTTAAGTCTTTCCCACGCAGCTCTGCTGCAAACAGATTTAAGGCGTATAATAGACATCAGGCTATGATACTCTTTTTTTTTTTTTTTTTTGCGGCTGAAGCCTCCATCTGCCTGGTCCTCTTCTATTATAGTCAGTACATCGACGTTATCGATGTTGTTGTTTAGCATCAGCAGTGTGCCACTACCCTGTTCTACATAACAGTTACATAATGGGAACACAAAAGATAGTTACGTTTCCCTATCATATTCCATCACACAGGATTGTTTACATAAATACATACATAGTGTTGAAACTGTGTCCGCCTGAGCTGGCAGACTTCATTGGGGCAATAAGAATATTGTCAAGTATAGTGTCAACATTGTGGTTGTTGTTCCGGAGAGAATAATCCAAGATAATTTACTGGAGCCAGCAGTAGTTTCACAGCAGTTATATGCAGTTCACACTGGTATTATCCATACTTCAACCATATCCGCCTCGTCATTCCTGATTGTTTCGGAAGTGCGTTACAAGTTATCTATAAATTCGACTCCCCTCATCTCATAGTACTTCGTATGTAGCTCTGGTTATGTCGCATTTCTAGTAAGCGTAAAAAAGTTGGTTTTTGCTGGGTCTCTGAACATGCTGATGTTCAGGGCAATGAACAAGAAGATTCAGGTGCTCGGTCCGTTATTCAAGAGCTTCCAGCTTCCCGCAGGGGTATTCCGTTCTTCGACTATTTTTAAGTACTTTTTTTTTTTGAGAACTCCGCAACTGTTGACAAATATGTTGGTCCGAGATGGACCACGACAAATTGTTTTCTATTGAACCACAATTGGGATTTTGACCATGTTCTCAAAGTTGCAGTTTGGGCGACCACTCTCACGGTTACAGATTGGACACACTCAACTCACTCACGGATACCTCATATAGAAACGTGTGGCACCACTCTGCGAGGACTGTCAGGTCACAATATAAGTCTATCATATCTTAATAGATGATCTTGTTTATCAACGAGCACACAAGAATCTCTTCCTACAAATTAATAACAAAAAGGCACAATACACAATATCATGACTCGAACAATACACAAATAACCCGCACATAGGAGAGAAGAGCTTACGACGACGTTTGTATATGGACTGAGTCGGACCGAAACGTCGTCATAAAACAGCAGATATTAGCAGGATATCTCAGGGATATGTTTACCAGACAATATTAAAAATGAAGTTGGTAGTAAAGGCAAAACATTTGATCAACAAAGGTAGTAGAGGGCAGAGTGACTAGCTCACTTAAGGTTTACTATACTAATAGTAGGAGTCTAAGAAATAAGATAGATGAGCTAAGATTACTTGCAAGTGCAGGAAGCACAGATATTATTGCTATAGCAGAGACCTGGCTCAACCTGAAAGATAGAGAAATACCTTCTGAATGCCACATACAAGAATACAAACTATTGCACACTGATAGGGTCAACATGAAGGGTGGTGGAGTGGCGATGTATGTCAGAGATAATTTACATTGTTGTGTTAGACAAGATATAAGATTAGAAACATCGGACACAGAATCTGTTTGGCTACAGTTTCTCGAGGCTCGTGACAAATTAATTTTAGGTGTGATTTATAGGCCCCCAAATCTTGATAGGGAGTACAGTAAGCTGCTTTGGAACGAAATTCAAAAGGCGTCTAGACATGAAAATGTCGTGTTAATGGGGGATTTTAACTTTAGACAAATTGATTGGAACAATATAACAAGAATCTTGAGTCTAGTGACTTTCTTGATACGATTCAAGATTGCTTTTTAAAACAGTCTGTGACAAAGCCAACTAGAGGAAACAATCTGCTTGACTTGGTTCTTGCCAACAAGGAATCACTAAGGAAATAAATGGTATCAAATACCGACACAATGGAAAAATAAACACATAAACAATATAATGTGATCCTTTATTGACAACGTTTCGCCCACTCAGTGGGCTTTATCAAGTCACAAACAGATCTACCTGGGTGGAAGGTACATGAGTAATTAATTTATAGGATGAAGTCAGATGGAGAATGCTGGGTAGGTTGGATCTGATAAGAACCTGCACTGGACTGGCGGGTGCGTATGTAGTTATGTGGGATAACGATGAAAAAGTTTCTTGGCCAGGGGTTCAGCTATGTTATAGAAGCCGTTGTTTTGGTTGAAGTTGTTGGATGTACAGATAAGTGATGATTCCAGGATTCTGCAGTATTGAGTGTTGTCTTCTCTGGCGATAAGTCTTGCGTTTCTGTAGTTGATTAAATGGTTGTGTGAATTTTGGTGTTGAACACAGGCATTCCTTAAATAATCCAATTTGCCTGCGTACTGGTGTTCTGAAATACGTGTTTGGAGGTCTCTGGATGTTTTTCCCATGTATAATTTGCTGCAGTCATTACAAGGGATATTGTATCCCATTACAGAGGATTGAAGCTTGTCCTGTTTATTACTGGTAATGTGTAACGTGACCTACATCACAGTGTGTTAATAAATAAATAAAATAAAAGATATACTAGAAAAAAGGTAAAATGAGTTATTTGTATTTACATGTGCGTTAGCTAAAAAAATAAAAAAAATCATTCTTCTCCCTTTCTGTCGATACATTAGGCATCTTTTGGCAGTCTTCTTGAACTGGTTCATGCTATGACTGGCTTTGACATGTGCAGGCAGTCTGTTCCATTCCTTTATTGCTGTACAATAAAAGGTGTTTGAAGCCTGGTGAGGCCAAGCCCATGATGACACTCTTCAGGTCACTTGTTCTATCTAGGCTGGAATATTGCTGCACACTAACAGCACCTTTCAAGGCAGGTGAAATTGCTGACCTAGAAAATGTACAGAGAACTTTCACGGCACGCATAACGGAGATAAAACACCTCAATTATTGGGAGCGCTTGAGGTTCCTAAACCTGTATTCCCTGGAACGCAGGCGGGAGAGATACATGATTATATACACCTGGAAAATCCTAGAGGGACTAGTACCGAACTTGCACACGAAAATCACTCACTACGAAAGCAAAAGACTTGGCAGACGATGCAACATCCCCCCAATGAAAAGCAGGGGTGTCACTAGCACGTTAAGAGACCATACAATAAGTGTCAGGGGCCCGAGACTGTTCAACTGCCTCCCAGCACACATAAGGGGGATTACCAACAGACCCCTGGCAGTCTTCAAGCTGGCACTGGACAAGCACCTAAAGTCAGTTCCTGATCAGCCGGGCTGTGGCTCGTACGTTGGTTTGCGTGCAGCCAGCAGCAACAGCCTGGTTGATCAGGCTCTGATCCACCAGGAGGCCTGGTCACAGACCGGGCCGCGGGGGCCTTGACCCCCGGAACTCTCTCCAGGTAAACTCCAGGTAAACTGACTATGGGTACTACAAAGTTGTGCTCTCTCCCCCTAGTAGTATGATTGCTTTGGTTCCCAACCTTGACAAAATTGACAGCAAGATATTCTGGACACTGTTTGTGAGCAATTTTATAAACTTGATTTAACTTCAATTGTTTTATTGTCTTCAACATTCAGCATATCCAATTGTTGTAATTCATCCTGGCCAACATGTTCTCTTGGTCCCAGGTCCAGGATGTATCTCTTGGACCCAGGTCCAGGATGTATCTCTTGGTCCCAGGTCCAGGATGAATCTTACCATTTTGTTCTCGGTGATTTGCAGTCTATCAATTTTTTTTTTGTCAAGGCAGAGTACTATGAAGAGCAAGCGTAGTCCATATTACATTGTATAGGTGCCAGACATAGGGTCCTGCGAGCCTCAGTTGGTAGACACTGTGCTTGTCTGGAGAGGAACTTCAGTCTGGCATTCGCTTTCTTTACTACACTGTTCCCTATCAGTTCTCCTGACACGCATGGGTCAAATGGGATTCCCAGATATTTTACTAAGGAAACTGAAGTGATGGGTTCCCCATTACACCGGACATTAAAATTATTTACCCTTCTCAGTTTATGTTTCGTGCCAAAGAGAATGGCTTCCGTTTTCCCTAGGTGTAACGATATTTTGTTGTCTACTGACCATTTGCTTCAGGACCCCAGCTCTAGTGTTATTACATTAACTATAGCTTGTGGGTCTTACCTGACACTAACAGAGCACTGTCATCCACATACAGTAGGAATTTGCACTTGACACTGATGGGCATGTCATTACATAACATAGAAATAATAAGGGACCCAGAATACTACCTTGAGGAACTCCACATGCTATCGACAAGGGTTCTGATTCTGTTTTGTTGATTTTGACAATTTGTTTCTTGTTGCTAAGATAGGACTTCAACCAGTCTATGGAACCTATACCGATAGCTTGAAGTTTCTTACATAATATATTGTGGTTGACAGTATCGAAGACCTTTTGCAAGTCTAAGGTTACCATTCCTATGAGGTTCCCTATCAACATTTCAGTTCTCATGTAAGCCATCAGATTAATTAGGAAGGTATCGGTTGAGTAAGAGCTCCTAAACCCTGATTGGTAAGTATGAAGAACGTTGTTGTTATTAAGATACTTAACTACTTGACAGTATTCCGCCCTCTCTAGAATTTTGAATATTACACTGAATATACTAACAGGCCTCTAGTTGCTGACATCAGACTTACTATTTTTCTTGAAGATAGGAGTAACTCTGGCCTCCTTGACCTTCTGTGGTACGGTATTAGTGGTGATGGACAGATTTATTATGTGAGCAATGGGGATTGGCAATTCAGAGGCACCATCTTTTGGGAACTTAGACGGGATGTTATCTGGGCCGGTGTTCTTAGTTGGGTTTGACCTGCTTAGTTGTTTTTGCACGAAGTCATGAGATACACTTACTAGTTGACTGGTAGGTAATGCACACGGGAAGAAAGATTGCACATAAGTGTGAATAATTTAGAATCACAAGCATATTCTAGGAGTGATTATTACTTTACTGTAGCTGTTGCTAGTCAGCTCCCACACACACACTCGTACCAGCAATTATCACACAGACTTTTATCTCCAGAATACACACTGTGACACAAGACTTTAACAGTGTTTCTCACTACCTCATGTATCCAACGTACAGAACACCACAACAGTAGTGGTGGTGGTAGTAGTGATGGTGGTGGCGGTGGTAGTAGTGGAGGTAGTAGTGATGGTGGTGGCGGTGGTAGTAGTGGAGGTAGTAGTGATGGTGGTAGTGGTGGTAATAGTGATGGTGCTAGTAGTGATGGTGGTGGCGGTGGTAGTAGTGATGGTGGTAGTAGTAGTGATGGTAGTAGTAGAAGTGATGGTGGTAGTAGTAGTAGTGATGGTGGTAGTAGTGATGGTGGTAGTAGTGGTGGTAGTAGTGGTGGTAGTAGTGATGATAGTAGCGATGGTGATAGTAGTGATGGTAGTAGTGATGGTGGTAGTAGTAGTGATGGTAGTAGTAGAAGTGATGGTGGTAGTAGTAGTAGTGATGGTGGTAGTAGTGATGGTGGTAGTAGTGGTGGTAGTAGTGGTGGTAGTAGTGATGATAGTAGCGATGGTGATAGTAGTGATGGTAGTAGTGATGGTGGTAGTGGTTGTAGTGGTGGTAGTAACGATGGTGGTGGTGGTGGTAGTAGTGATGGTAGTAGTGATGGTAGTAGTGGTGGTAGTAGTGTTGGTAGTAGTGGTGGTAGTAGTGTTGGTGGTAGTGGTGATGGTAGTAGTGGTGGTAGTAGTGATAGTGGTGGTAGTAATGGTAACGGTGGTAGTAGTGATGGTGGTAATGGTGGCAGTAATGGTAATAGTGGTGGTAGTAGTAGTACTGATGGTGGTAGTGGAGGTAGTAGTGATGGTGGTAGTGGTGGTGACAGTGATGGTGTTAGTGGTGGTAGTAGTGGTAGTAGTAGTGATGGTAGTAGTGGTGGTAGTAGTGATGGTGGTTGTGCTCCATCATGCTGGTGTGTACCAGAGGCTGCGGGAGAGAACACTCGACACACTTGTACTTGTCCCTGCTACCTCCGTGTGTGCACACATACAACCCTCCGTGTGTGCACACACATAACCCTCCGTGTGTGCACACATACAACCCTCCGTGTGTGCACACATACAACCCTCCGTGTGTGCACACATACAACCCTCCGTGTGTGCACACATACAACCCTCCGTGTGTGCACACATACAACCCTCCGTGTGTGCACACATACAACCCTCCGTGTGTGCACACACATAACCCTCCGTGTGTGCACCCATACAACCCTCCGTGTGTTCACACATACAACCCTCCGTGTGTGCACACATACAACCCTCCGTGTGTGCACACATACAACCCTCCGTGTGTGCACACATACAACCCTCCGTGTGTGCACACATACAACCCTCCGTGTGTGCACACATACAACCCTCCGTGTGTGCACACATACAACCCTCCGTGTGTGCACACAACCCTCCGTGTGTTCACACATACAACCCTCCGTGTGTGCACACATACAACCCTCCGTGTGTGCACGCATACAACCCTCCGTGTGTGCACGCATACAACCCTCCGTGTGTGCACACATATAACCCTCCGTGTGTGCACACATACAACCCTCCGTGTGTGCACACATACAACCCTCCGTGTGTGCACACATACAACCCTCCGTGTGTGCACACATACAACCCTCCGTGTGTGCACACATATAACCCTCCGTGTGTGCACACATACAACCCTCCGTGTGTGCACACACATAACCCTCCGTGTGTGCACACATACAACCCTCCGTGTGTGCACACACCCCCCCGCGTGTGCACGCATACAACCCTCCGTGTGTGCACACATACAACCCTCCGTGTGTGCACACATACAACCCTCCGTGTGTGCACACATACAACCCTCCGTGTGTGCACACATACAACCCTCCGTGTGTGCACACATACAACCCTCCGTGTGTGCACACATACAACCCTCCGTGTGTGCACACATACAACCCTCCGTGTGTGCACACATACAACCCTCCGTGTGTGCACACATACAACCCTCCGTGTGTGCACACATACAACCCTCCGTGTGTGCACACATACAACCCTCCGTGTGTGCACACATACAACCCTCCGTGTGTGCACACATACAACCCTCCGTGTGTGCACACATACAACCCTCCGTGTGTGCACACATACAACCCTCCGTGTGTGCACACATACAACCCTCCGTGTGTGCACACATACAACCCTCCGTGTGTGCACGCATACAACCCTCCGTGTGTACACATACAACCCTCCGTGTGTGCACACATACAACCCTCCGTGTGTGCACACATACAACCCTCCGTGTGTGCACGCATACAACCCTCCGTGTGTGCACACATACAACCCTCCGTGTGTGCACACATACAACCCTCCGTGTGTGCACACATACAACCCTCCGTGTGTGCACACATACAACCCTCCGTGTGTGCACGCATACAACCCTCCGTGTGTACACATACAACCCTCCGTGTGTGCACACATACAACCCTCCGTGTGTGTACACATACAACCCTCCGTGTGTGCACACATACAACCCTCCGTGTGTGCACGCATACAACCCTCCGTGTGTGCACACATACAACCCTCCGTGTGTGCACACATACAACCCTCCGTGTGTGCACACATACAACCCTCCGTGTGTGCACACATACAACCCTCCGTGTGTGCACGCATACAACCCTCCGTGTGTGCACGCATACATACAACCCTCCGTGTGTGCACACATACAACCCTCCGTGTGTGCACACATACAACCCTCCGTGTGTGCACACATACAACCCTCCGTGTGTGCACACATACAACCCTCCGTGTGTGCACACATACAACCCTCCGTGTGTGCACACATATAACCCTCCGTGTGTGCACACATACAACCCTCCGTGTGTGCACACACATAACCCTCCGTGTGTGCACACATACAACCCTCCGTGTGTGCACACATATAACCCTCCATGTGTGCACACATACAACCCTCCGTGTGTGCACACAGAACCCTCCGTGTGTGCACACATACAACCCTCCGTGTGTGCACACACACAACCCTCCGTGTGTGCACACATACAACCCTCCGTGTGTGCACACATACAACCCTCCGTGTGTACACACAATACCATTTGTGTACACACACACAACCTTCTGTATGTATACACACACACACAACCCTCCGTGTGCACACACAACCCTCCGTGTGTGCACACATATAACCCTCCGTGTGTACACACATACAACCCTCCGTGTGTGCACACATACAACCCTCCGTGTGTGCACACATAAAACCATTTGTGTACACACACACAACCTTCTGTATGTATACACACATACAACCCTCCGTGTGTACACACATACAACACTCCGTGTGTACACACATAAAACCATTTGTGTACACACATAAAACCATTTGTGTACACACACACACAACCTTCTGTAGGTATACACACACGCAGCCTTCCGTGTGTACACACAAACTTCCGTGTGTGTACACATACAGTAGTGTGTAAATTAATTTGGAGAGGAGTCAATTTTATGATTATCTCATAATATATATTAGTGTCTGGCTTAATATAGTTTGAGTTCTTTTTATAAGAGTTTGTTACCAACTTCTGGCAAATATTACAACCCAGGAACAATAAGGTCTGTTATCCTGGGTGTAAAGGGCAGCAATGAGCAGAACAAACACAACTGAATGACTTTGAATTATATTTCTTCACCAAGTGCGATTATAAGTATTTACAAGTATGTACACTATGTACAGTTGGAAATATATGTGTACAACACGGTAAATCAAGAGGCAAAGACACAGTCTGGAGATAGAATGGACAACCGTGTTCACCCAGCAGCTGGGTGAAAATGACAAGGGTGAGAATGTGAGTGGTATCCACGTCACCTTCACAATTGTCAGATCCGCAATATGATTGGCTGAACCTAGGAACTGATCTGACGATGGGGCCCGATCGTCCGACCCTTAGTTACCTGGTTCACTAGTTGGGGAGGTAGCCTTTTATGAGTGTGTTCACGTGCTGTGAATGAAGGTTACATACTCTTTGCATGCAACAGTCCAGCTGTAATGTTACCTTGCAACTCTCGTCAGTGCTACAACAGCTGTTGTTCTGTAAGGCTATTCCTGCAAGTGTACTCCGTGAATGAATATGGTTTCGCCAAATTCTCCACTTCATTTCATGGTTCCTGCTGAATTTCATGATGGAAGCGTGCAAGTATTGTAGCTCTTAAAAAATATGCTGATTTGAGTATCAGACAGATCGCTGAAAAATTGAGCTAGCAAAGTCAACTGTTGGTCGGATTCTGAAGAGAGCTGACTACAGTGGTGATTGTGGAGCGCTATGTCGAGGAAGATGTGAAAGAAAATGCAAAACAACACCTCACGATGACAAAGTTGCCATAAGAAATAGTGTGAAGGATCCCAAGAAAACCAGCAAAGATCTACAGAAAGATCTGGCTCCTTGAAGTTGGCAGAACTGCCAGAAAGTCGCTAAAGAAACAATTATTGACTGCTACTATGAACAAAACACGGCTGCGGTGGGCACACCATCATAACAGATGGACGACAGATCAATGGAGAAATTTATATTTTCATATATGGCGCACTGTGAAGTACATGGGTACAGATCAGTGGTAGTGAGACGGAGCAAAGGTGAACATCTTCGGAATGGACACATTCAGTAAGCGCCAAAACACCCACCTAAGATGTTCAGGGGTAGTTTTAATGCTAAGGCTTTGCACGGCTTATTATGGTTGAGGAAACGGTGAAAAGTGATAAATACAAGGCAATCTTGGCAAGTTATTTGCTTCCCATTATAGATAGTGTTTCCTGATGGAGAAGACATTTTCCAGCGGGATCTTGCTCCATGCTACACTTCCAGAAAAATGCTGACATTCTTCGAAGAGAGTGAGTTAAGTGTTCTAAACTGGCCTGGAAACACTCCTGATCTCAACCTAATTGAGAATCTATGGGCAATAACCAAACACAGGATCACGAAACAGGACTGTTCAACTGTGAAGAAGCTAATTGTTGCTGTTATTAGGACCTGTACCACGACGAAGAACTTCCCAAAATATGGTATGTCGATACTATGCCACAGTGCGTAGCAATACTTCTAAAAGCAAAGGGTAGTCATATCTCTTATTAAATCAGTTTCTGTCATATCATTGTCGTGTATTTTTCAAATAAACATTAATTTTCCAAATGAATGACTTATTTCATCACTGTCCCATTTAATATGCACATTACTGTCTTTTATTATTATTATTATTTATAATTGTTATTATGCTTATTATTATTACTATTAGTAGTAGTAGTAGTATTATTGTTAGATTAAGAAGTAGGTGTCAGAGTCTTGGAAACAGGAGATAATCATAACTTCAGTCAAGAGCTTCAGTGGGTCGCTTCTCCAGCAATACATCACCAGGAGCTGTGAATCGACCCCTGCAACCACAAATAGGTGAGTGTTATTAATAGCGCCCGGGAAACCAGCGTATTGGGTCAGAATTGTGACCTAATAGATAACAATAGACTTATATCGGTGCCATCTGGTGTCCAAAACATGCAGAGGGGCATTGTTGTGTGTTATCTGTGTGGTTGACCGCTATCCTGGCTGCTATTCTGAGTAGTGTGGTGTTGTGGCGAGAACCTTCATGACTGGAACAACTAGTGGATGTACAACACGTGTAACTTAAACAAATAACGAACTAACAAGTTTTATTTCTTTGTGCAGTATAGAAACGTAGATAAATTAGACACATGTGCAACACTTGGGTATATTTATTGATAAAGATACCCCAGTGTTGCAGATGTGTTTAATTTATCAACTTGTCGGTTCTCTGAGTCATTTATCTATAGTAAAGTAATGTAGTTGACATGTTATTAAATATTAAGCACAGAAAGCCACTAGCCCGCATGTGCATGTTTATTCAGATAAATTAGACACATGTGCAACACTTGGGTATATTGAGGAAACGTATCTCTACACAGTGGCTTCATCAGCTCTATAGCGGGGGCAGCCCTGTGTCAAGGGCAATCTGGGAAATCTGGAATATAGGGTATCGTATACAGTCCTGTGACGGGGGCACCACTATGACAAGGGCACGCTGAGCCTTCTTGAGCACAAGTGGTGTAGCAGTTAGCTGTAATGGTGGTATAGCTCTGGTACAGCATGTCTTGGGTTCAAGTGGTGTTCTCGCTGTTTGTGGCTTTCAACTCACAAAAGTTCTGCTCCACCCGAGCAATTTCTGGCATCCAGGCTGCAACACCAGTGCCAGAGTAACTCCTGGCACCCAGGCCACATCACCAGTGCCAGAGTAACTCCTGGCACCCAGGCCACATCACCAGTGCCAGAGTCACTTCTGGCACCCAGGCCACAACACCAGTGCCAGAATCACTCCTGGCACCAGGCCACAACACCAGTGCCAGAGTCACTCGTGGCACCCAGGACACAGCAGTAGCAGAGCGACTCCGGAGAGTATCTGGAGGTGTGTACCTGAAGCATGAGGACGGAGTCTTCAATACTGTCGAAGGTGAAGTATAGAATATCTGGAAGATGTTGCAGGGGACTGGATTCACTAGAAGACAGCAGGTCCCTCTGGAATCCAACCCTTCTCACTCATAACTAGTAGTTACGCCGTGAAGTCTGGAAGATGTCCTCTGTAGCAAGATACCGTTGTGCTGCTGTCTGACACTTACGTTGAAAACGGTATAATATACCGACAAGTTGATGATTAACATACACGTGCAACACCGGGGAATTTTTATTGTTGAAACTATAAAGATACCCAACTGTTGTACATGTGTCTTGATACCCAACTGTTGTACATGTGTCTTGATCATCAACTGTTGTACATGTGTCTTGATCATCAACTGTTGTACATGTGTCTTGATCATCAACTGTTGTACATGTGTCTTGATCATCAACTGTTGTACATGTGTCTTGATACCCAACTGTTGTACATGTGTCTTGATCATCAACTGTTGTACATGTGTCTTGATCATCAACTGTTGTACATGTGTCTTGATCATCAACTGTTGTACATGTGTCTTGATCATCAACTGTTGTACATGTGTCTTGATACCCAACTGTTGTACATGTGTCTTGATCATCAACTGTTGTACATGTGTCTTGATCATCAACTGTTGTACATGTGTCTTGATACCCAACTGTTGTACATGTGTCTTGATCATCAACTGTTGTACATGTGTCTTGATCATCAACTGTTGTACATGTGTCTTGATCATCAACTGTTGTACATGTGTCTTGATACCCAACTGTTGTACATGTGTCTTGATCATCAACTGTTGTACATGTGTCTTGATCATTAACTGTTGTACATGTGTCTTGATCATCAACTGTTGTACATGTGTCTTGATACCCAACTGTTGTACATGTGTCTTGATCATCAACTGTTGTACATGAGTCTTGATCATCAACTGTTGTACATGTGTCTTGATCATCAACTGTTGTACATGTGTCTTGATCATCAACTGTTGTACATGTGTCTTGATCATCAACTGTTGTACATGTGTCTTGATCATCAACTGTTGTACATGTGTCTTGATCATCAACTGTTGTACATGTGTCTTAATCATCAACTGTTGTACATGTGTCTTGATCATCAACTGTTGTACATGTGTCTTGATCATCAACTGTTGTACATGAGTCTTGATCATCAACTGTTGTACATGTGTCTTGATCATCAACTGTTGTACATGTGTCTTGATCATCAACTGTTGTACATGTGTCTTGATCATCAACTGTTGTACATGTGTCTTGATCATCAACTGTTGTACATGTGTCTTGATCATCAACTGTTGTACATGTGTCTTGATCATCAACTGTTGTACATGTGTCTTGATCATCAACTGTTGTAAATGTGTCTTGATCATCAACTGTTGTACATGTGTCTTGATCATCAACTGTTGTACATGTGTCTTGATCATCAACTGTTGTACATGTGTCTTGATCATCAACTGTTGTACATGTGTCTTGATCATCAACTGTTGTACATGTGTCTTGATCATCAACTGTTGTACATGTGTCTTGATCATCAACTGTTGTACATGTGTCTTGATCATCAACTGTTGTACATGTGTCTTGATCATCAACTGTTGTACATGTGTCTTGATCATCAACTGTTGTACATGTGTCTTGATCATCAACTGTTGTACATGTGTCTTGATCATCAACTGTTGTACATGTGTCTTGATCATCAACTGTTGTACATGTGTCTTGATCATCAACTGTTGTACATGTGTCTTGATCATCACCTGTTGTACATGTGTCTTGATCATCACCTGTTGTACATGTGTCTTGATCATCAACTGCTCAGTATTTTATAACATTATCAACATTGTGCTTTATCTTGTGACTGACACCAGCATTACTGTAGTGACTGACACCAGCATCACTGTAGTGACTGACACCAGCATCACTGTAGTGACTGACACCAGCATCACTGTAGTGACTGACACCAGCATCACTGTAGTGACTGACACCAGCATCACTGCAGTGACTGACACCAGCATCACTGTAGTGACTGACACCAGCATCACTGTAGTGACTGACACCAGCATCACTGTAGTGACTGACACCAGCATCACTGTAGTGACTGACACCAGCATCACTGTAGTGACTGACACCAGCATCACTGTAGTGAATGACACCAGCATCACTGTAGTGACTGACACCAGCATTACTGTAGTGATTGACACCAGCATTACTGTAGTGACTGACACCAGCATCACTGTAGTGACTGACACCAGCATCACTGTAGTGACTGACACCAGCATCACTGTAGTGACTGACACCAGCATTACTGTAGTGATTGACACCAGCATCACTGTAGTGACTGACACCAGCATTACTGTAGTGACTGACACCAGCATCACTGTAGTGACTGACACCAGCATCACTGTAGTGACTGACACCAGCATCACTGTAGTGACTGACACCAGCATTACTGTAGTGATTGACACCAGCATCACTGTAGTGACTGACACCAGCATTACTGTAGTGACTGACACCAGCATCACTGTAGTGACTGACACCAGCATCACTGTAGTGACTGACACCAGCATTACTGTAGTGATTGACACCAGCATCACTGTAGTGACTGACACCAGCATTACTGTAGTGACTGACACCAGCATCACTGTAGTGACTGACACCAGCATCACTGTAGTGACTGACACCAGCATCACTGTAGTGACTGACACCAGCATTACTGTAGTGATTGACACCAGCATCACTGTAGTGACTGACACCAGCATCACTGTAGTGACTGACACCAGCATTACTGTAGTGACTGACACCAGCATTACTGTAGTGACTGACACCAGCATTACTGTAGTGACTGACACCAGCATCACTGTAGTGAATGACACCAGCATTACTGTAGTAACTGACACCAGCATTACTGTAGTGACTGACACCAGCATCACTGTAGTGACTGACACCAGCATCACTGTAGTGACTGACACCAGCATCACTGTAGTGACTGACACCAGCATTACTGTAGTGACTGACACCAGCATTACTGTAGTGACTGACACCAGCATCACTGTAGTGACTGACACCAGCATTACTGTAGTGACTGACACCAGCATTACTGTAGTGACTGACACCAGCATTACTGTGGTGACTGACACCAGCATTACTGTAGTGACTGACACCAGCATTACTGTAGTGACTGACACCAGCATCACTGTAGTGACTGACACCAGCATTACTGTAGTGACTGACACCAGCATTACTGTAGTGACTGACACCAGCATCACTGTAGTGACTGACACCAGCATCACTGTAGTGACTGACACCAGCATCACTGTAGTGACTGACACCAGCATTACTGTAGTGACTGACACCAGCATCAGTGTAGTGACTGACACCAGCATCACTGTAGTGACTGACACCAGCATTACTGTAGTGACTGACACCAGCATTACTGTAGTGACTGACACCAGCATCACTGTAGTGACTGACACCAGCATCACTGTAGTGACTGACACCAGCATCACTGTAGTGACTGACACCAGCATCACTGTAGTGAATGACACCAGCATTACTGTAGTGACTGACACCAGCATTACTGTAGTGACTGACACCAGCATTACTGTAGTGACTGACACCAGCATTACTGTAGTGACTGACACCAGCATCACTGTAGTGACTGACACCAGCATCACTGTAGTGACTGACACCAGCATCACTGTAGTGACTGACACCAGCATCACTGTAGTGACTGACACCAGCATTACTGTAGTGACTGACACCAGCATTACTGTAGTGACTGACACCAGCATTACTGTGGTGACTGACACCAGCATCACTGTAGTGACTGACACCAGCATTACTGTAGTGACTGACACCAGCATCACTGTAGTGACTGACACCAGCATCACTGTAGTGACTGACACCAGCATCACTGTAGTGACTGACACCAGCATCACTGTAGTGACTGACACCAGCATCACTGTAGTGACTGACACCAGCATCACTGTAGTGACTGACACCAGCATCACTGTAGTGACTGACACCAGCATCACTGTAGTGACTGACACCAGCATCACTGTAGTGACTGACACCAGCATCACTGTAGTGACTGACACCAGCATCACTGTAGTGACTGACACCAGCATCACTGTAGTGACTGACACCAGCATCACTGTAGTGACTGACACCAGCATCACTGTAGTGACTGACACCAGCATCACTGTAGTGACTGACACCAGCATCACTGTAGTGACTGACACCAGCATCACTGTAGTGACTGACACCAGCATCACTGTAGTGACTGGCACCAGCATCACTGTAGTGACTGACACCAGCATCACTGTAGTGACTGACACCAGCATCACTGTAGTGACTGACACCAGCATCACTGTAGTGACTGACACCAGCATCACTGTAGTGACTGACACCAGCATTACTGTAGTGACTGACACCAGCATTACTGTAGTGACTGACACCAGCATCACTGTAGTGACTGACACCAGCATCACTGTAGTGACTGACACCAGCATCACTGTAGTGACTGACACCAGCATCACTGTAGTGACTGACACCAGCATTACTGTAGTGACTGACACAAGCATCACTGTAGTGACTGACACCTGCATCACTGTAGTGACTGACACCAGCATTACTGTAGTGACTGACACCAGCATCACTGTAGTGACTGACACCAGCATCACTGTAGTGACTGACACCAGCATGACACCAGCATTACTGTAGTGACTGTAGTGACTCACACCAGCATCACTGTAGTGACTGACACCAGCATCACTGTAGTGACTGACACCAGCATCACTGTAGTGACTGACACCAGCATTACTGTAGTGACTGACACCAGCATCACTGTAGTGACTGACACCAGCATCACTGTAGTGACTGACACCAGCATCACTGTAGTGACTGACACCAGCATCACTGTAGTGACTGACACCAGCATTACTGTAGTGACTGACACCAGCTTTACTGTAGTGACTGACACCAGCATCACTGTAGTGACTGACACCAGCATTACTGTAGTGACTGACTCCAGCATCACTGTAGTGACTGACACCAGCATTACTGTAGTGACTGACACCAGCATTACTGTAGTGACTGACACCAGCATTACTGTAGTGACTGACACCAGCATCACTGTAGTGACTGACACCAGCATTACTGTAGTGACTGACACCAGCATCACTGTAGTGACTGACACCAGCATCACTGTAGTGACTGACACCAGCATCACTGTAGTGACCGACACCAGCATCACTGTAGTGACTGACAACAGCATCACTGTAGTGACTGACACCAGCATCACTGTAGTGACTGACACCAGCATTACTGTAGTGACTGACACCAGCATCACTGTAGTGACTGACACCAGCATCACTGTAGTGACTGACACCAGCATTACTGTAGTGACTGACACCAGCATCACTGTAGTGACTGACACCAGCATCACTGTAGTGACTGACACCAGCATTACTGTAGTGACTGACACCAGCATCACTGTAGTGACTGACACCAGCATCACTGTAGTGACTGACACCAGCATCACTGTAGTGACTGACACCAGCATTACTGTAGTGACTGACACCAGCATCACTGTAGTGACTGACACCAGCATCACTGTAGTGACTGACACCAGCATTACTGTAGTGACTGACACCATCATCACTGTAGTGACTGACACCAGCATTACTGTAGTGACTGACACCAGCATCACTGTAGTGGCTGACACCAGCATCACTGTAGTGGCTGACACCAGCATTACTGTAGTGACTGACTCCAGCATCACTGTAGTGACTGACACCAGCATTACTGTAGTGACTGACACCAACATTACTGTAGTGACTGACACCAGCATTACTGTAGTGACTGACACCAGTATCACTGTAGTGACTGACACCAGCATTACTGTAGTGACTGACACCAGCATCACTGTAGTGACTGACACCAGCATCACTGTAGTGACTGACACCAGCATCACTGTAGTGACTGACACCAGCATCACTGTAGTGACTGACACCAGCATCACTGTAGTGACTGACACCAGCATCACTGTAGTGACTGACACCAGCATTACTGTAGTGACTGACACCAGCATCACTGTAGTGACTCACACCAGCATCACTGTAGTGACTGACACCAGCATCACTGTAGTGACTGACACCAGCATCACTGTAGTGACTGACACCAGCATCACTGTAGTGAATGACACCAGCATCACTGTAGTGACTGACACCAGCATCACTGTAGTGACTGACACCAGCATCACTGTAGTGACTGACACCAGCATTACTGTAGTGACTGACACCAGCATCACTGTAGTGACTGACACCAGCATCACTGTAGTGACTGACACCAGCATCACTGTAGTGACTGACACCAGCATCACTGTAGTGACTGACACCAGCATCACTGTAGTGACTGACACCAGCATTACTGTAGTGACTGACACCAGCATTACTGTAGTGACTGACACCAGCATTACTGTAGTGACTGACACCAGCATTACTGTAGTGACTGACACCAGCATTACTGTAGTGACTGACACCAGCATTACTGTAGTGACTGACACCAGCATCACTGTAGTGACTGACACCAGCATTACTGTAGTGACTGACACCAGCATCACTGTAGTGACTGACACCAGCATCACTGTAGTGACTGACACCAGCATCACTGTAGTGACTGACACCAGCATCACTGTAGTGACTGACACCTGCATTACTGTAGTGACTGACACCAGCATCACTGTAGTGACTGACACCAGCATCACAGTAGTGACTGACACCAGCATCACTGTAGTGACTGACACCAGCATCACTGTAGTGACTGTCACCAGCATCACTGTAGTGACTGACACCAGTATCACTGTAGTGACTGACACCAGTATCACTGTAGTGACTGACACCAGCATCACTGTAGTGACTGACACCAGCATCACTGTAGTGACTGACACCAGCATCACTGTAGTGACTGACACCAGCATCACTGTAGTGACTGACACCAGCATTACTGTAGTGACTGTCACCAGCATCACTGTAGTGACTGACACCAGCATCACTGTAGTGACTGACACCAGCATCACTGTAGTGACTGACACCGGCATTACTGTAGTGACTGACACCAGCATCTCTGTAGTGACTGACACCAGCATTACTGTGGTGACTGACACCAGCATTACTGGGGTGACTTACACCAGCATTACTGTAGTGATTGACACCAGCATTACTGTAGTGACTGACACCAGCATTACTGTAGTGACTGACACCAGCATCACTG
This sequence comes from Cherax quadricarinatus, assembly GCF_038502225.1. Taxonomy (NCBI): domain Eukaryota; kingdom Metazoa; phylum Arthropoda; class Malacostraca; order Decapoda; family Parastacidae; genus Cherax; species Cherax quadricarinatus. The sequence goes on along the minus strand of NC_091359.1, from coordinate 20,140,586 downwards.
TAGTGACTGACACCAGCATTACTGTGGTGACTGACACCAGCATTACTGGGGTGACTTACACCAGCATTACTGTGGTGACTGACACCAGAATTATTGTGGTGACTTACACCAGCATTACTGTGGTGACTGACACCAGCATTACTGGGGTGACTTACACAAGCATTACTGTGGTGACTGACACCAACATTACCCTGGTGACTGACACCAACATTACCCTGGTGACTGGCACTAACATTGCCCTGGTGACTGGCACCAACATTACCCTGGTGACTGGCACCAACATTACCCTGGTGACTGACACCAACATTACCCTGGTGACTGGCACCAACATTACCCTGGTGACTGACACCAACGTTTCCAATTTGACTGACACCAACATTACCCTGGTGACTGGCACCAACATTACACTGGTGACTGACACCAACATTACCCTGGTGACTGACACCAACATTACCCTGGTGACTGACACCATCATTACCCTGGTGACTGACACCAACATTACTGACACCAACATTATGACTACTGGGGTGACTGACACCAACATTACCCTGGGTGACTGACACCAACATTACCCTGGTGACTGACACCAACATTACCCTGGTGACTGACACCAACATTACCCTGGTGACTGACACCAACATTACCCTGGTGACTGACACCAACATTACCCTGGTGACTGACACCAACATTACCCTGGTGACTGACACCAACATTACCCTGGTGACTGGCACCAACATTACCCTGGTGACTGACACCAACATTACCCTGGTGACTGACACCAACATTACCCTGGTGACTGGCACCAACATTACCCTGGTGACTGGCACCAACATTACCCTGGTGACTGACACCAACATTACCCTGGTGACTGACACCAACATTACCCTGGTGACTGGCACCAACATTACCCTGGTGGTGACCCTGGTGACTGACACCAACATTACCCTGTGACTGACTGGTGACTGACACCAACATTACCCTGGTGACTGACACCAACATTACCCTGGTGACTGGCACCAACATTACCCTGGTGACTGGCACCAACATTACCCTGGTGACTGACACCAACATTACCCTGGTGACTGACACCAACATTACCCTGGTGACTGACACCAACATTACCCTGGTGACTGGCACCAACATTACCCTGGTGACTGGCACCAACATTACCCTGGTGACCAACATTACCCTGGTGACTGACACCAACCCTGGTGACTGACACCAACATTACCCTGGTGACTGACACCAACATTACCCTGGTGACTGACACCAACATTACCCTGGTGACTGACACCAACATTACCCTGGTGACTGGCACCAACATTACCCTGGTGACTGACACCAACATTACCCTGGTGACTGACACCAACATTACCCTGGTGACTGACACCAACATTACCCTGGTGACTGGCACCAACATTACCCTGGTGACTGACACCAACATTACCCTGGTGACTGACACCAACATTACCCTGGTGACTGACACCAACATTACCCTGGTGACTGACACCAACATTACCATTGTGACTGACACCAACGTTACCAATTTGACTGACACCAACATTACCCTGGTGACTGGCACCAACATTACCCTGGTGACTGGCAGCAACATTACACTGGTGACTGGCACCAACATTACCCTGGTGACTGACACCAACATTACCCTGGTGACTGGCACCAACATTACCCTGGTGACTGACACCAACATTACCCTGGTGACTGACACCAACATTACCCTGGTGACTGACACCAACATTACCCTGGTGACTGACACCAACATTACCCTGGTGACTGACACCAACATTACCCTGGTGACTGACACCAACATTACCCTGGTGACTGACACCAACATTACCCTGGTGGCTGACACCAACATTACCCTGGTGACTGACACCAACATTACCCTGGTGGCTGACACCAACATTACCCTGGTGGCTGACACCAACATTACCCTGGTGGCTGACACCAACATTACCCTGGTGGCTGACACCAACATTACCCTGGTGACTGACACCAACATTACCCTGGTGACTGGCACCAACATTACCCTGGTGACTGACACCAACATTACCCTGGTGACTGACACCAACATTACCCACCAACATTACCCTGGTGACTGGCACCAACACCAACATTACCCTGGTGACTGACACCAACATTACCCTGGTGACTGACACCAACATTACCCTGGTGACTGACACCAACATTACCCTGGTGACTGACACCAACATTACCCTGGTGACTGACACCAACATTACCCTGGTGACTGACACCAACATTACCCTGGTGACTGGCACCAACATTACCCTGGTGACTGACACCAACATTACCCACCAACATTACCCTGGTGACTGACACCAACATTACCCTGGTGACTGACACCAACATTACCCTGGTGACTGGCACCAACATTACCCTGGTGACTGGCACCAACATTACCCTGGTGACTGACACCAACATTACCCTGGTGACTGACACCAACATTACCCTGGTGACTGACACCAACATTACCCTGGTGACTGACACCAACATTACCCTGGTGACTGACACCAACATTACCCTGGTGACTGACACCAACATTACCCTGGTGACTGACACCAACATTACCCTGGTGACTGACACCAACATTACCCTGGTGACTGACACCAACATTACCCTGGTGACTGACACCAACATTACCCTGGTGACTGGCTCCAAGTTTACCCTGGTGAATTGCACCGACATTACCCTGGTGACTGACACCAACATTACCCTGGTGACTGACACCAACATTACCCTGGTGACTGACACCAACATTACCCTGGTGACTGACACCAACATTACCCTGGTGACTGGCACCAACATTACCCTGGTGACTGACACCAACATTACCCTGGTGACTGACACCAACATTACCCTGGTGACTGACACCAACATTACCCTGGTGACTGACACCAACATTACCCTGGTGACTGGCACCAACATTACCCTGGTGACTGACACCAACATTACCCTGGTGACTGACACCAACATTACCCTGGTGACTGACACCAACATTACCCTGGTGACTGACACCAACATTACCCTGGTGACTGACACCAACATTACCCTGGTGACTGACACCAACATTACCCTGGTGACTGACACCAACATTACCCTGGTGACTGACACCAACATTACCCTGGTGACTGACACCAACATTACCCTGGTGACTGACACCAACATTACCCTGGTGACTGACACCAACATTACCCTGGTGACTGACACCAACATTACCCTGGTGACTGACACCAACATTACCCTGGTGACTGACACCAACATTACCCTGGTGACTGACACCAACATTACCCTGGTGACTGACACCACACACCCTGGTTACCAACATTACCCTGGTGACTGACACCAACATTACCCTGGTGACTGTCACCAACATTACCCTGGTGACTGACTGGCGCCAACATTACCCTGGTGACTGACACCAACATTACCCTGGTGACTGACACCAACATTACCCTGGTGACTGACACCAACATTACCCTGGTGACTGACACCAACATTACCCTGGTGACTGACACCAACACCCCAACATTACCCTGGTGACTGACACCAACATTACCCTGGTGACTGACACCAACATTATCCTGGTGACTGTCACCAACATGGCAGCAACTTTACCGTGCTGACTGGCACCAACATTACCCTGGTGACTGACACCAACATTACCCTGGTGACTGACACCAACGTTACCATTGTGACTGACACCAACGTTACCAATTTGACTGACACCAACATTACCCTGGTGACTGGCACCAACATTACCCTGGTGACTGACACCAACATTACCCTGGTGACTGACACCAACATTACCCTGGTGACTGGCACCAACATTACCCTGGTGACTGGCACCAACATTACCCTGGTGACTGACACCAACATTACCCTGGTGACTGACACCAACATTACCCTGGTGACTGACACCAACATTACCCTGGCACCAACATTACCCTGGTGCACCAACATTACTGACACCAACATTACCCACCAACATTACCCTGGTGACTGACACCAACATTACCCTGGTGACTGACACCAACATTACCCTGGTGACTGACACCAACATTACCCTGGTGACTGACACCAACATTACCCTGGTGACTGACACCAACATTACCCTGGTGACTGACACCAACATTACCCTGGTGACTGGCACCAACATTACCCTGGTGACACCAACATTACCCTGGTGACTGACACCAACATTACCCTGGTGACTGACACCAACATTACCCTGGTGACTGACACCAACATTACCCACCAACATTACCCTGGTGACTGGCACCAACATTACCCTGGTGACTGACACCAACATTACCCTGGTGACTGACACCAACATTACCCTGGTGACTGACACCAACATTACCCTGGTGACTGACACCAACATTACCCTGGTGACTGACACCAACATTACCCTGGTGACTGACACCAACATTACCCTGGTGACTGACACCAACATTACCCTGGTGACTGACACCAACATTACCCTGGTGACTGGCACCAACATTACCCTGGTGACTGGCACCAACATTACCCTGGTGACTGGCAGCAACATTACCCTGGTGACTGGCACCAACATTACCCTGGTGACTGACACCAACATTACCCTGGTGACTGGCAGCAACATTACCCTGGTGACTGGCACCAACATTACCCTGGTGACTGGCACCAACATTACCCTGGTGACTGGCACCAACATTACCCTGGTGACACCAACATTACCCTGGTGACTGACACCAACATTACCCTGGTGACACCAACATTACCCTGGTGACTGACACCAACATTACCCTGGTGGCTGACACCAACATTACCCTGGTGACTGGCAGCAACATTACCCTGGTGACTGACACCAACATTACCCTGGTGACTGACACCAACATTACCCTGGTGGCTGACACCAACATTACCCTGGTGGCTGACACCAACATTACCCTGGTGACTGACACCAACATTACCCTGGTGGCTGACACCAACATTCTCGTTTAGCCACAAACTTCCCGTCTGAGTTAAAATTGATAACAATTACTGACACTTCACGTCCGGCAGTGTGATTTTATTTGTTTTGTTGTATTCGTGCGGAAGCTCAAAACCCGAACGGGATATATAGCTCTGGGGCAGAGGGAGAACAACAGGTTTGGTTAGAGAGAAGTGTTCCTCCAGTTCTCAGAGTCTAGATCATATCAGAACATAATGTTCCTGTGTTGGAGTCCAGCAGGAAGACGCTACTTGAGCCAGTACCCTGACTAACACAGTACCCTGACTAACACAGTACCCTGACTAACACAGTACCGTGACTAACACAGTACCGTGACTAACACAGTACCGTGACTAACACAGTACCCTGACTAACACAGTACCGTGACTAACACAGTACCGTGACTAACACAGTACCCTGACTAACACAGTACCCTGACTAACACAGTACCCTGACTAACACAGTACCGTGACTAACACAGTACCGTGACTAACACAGTACCGTGACTAACACAGTACCGTGACTAACACAGTACCGTGACTAACACAGTACCGTGACTAACACAGTACCGTGACTAACACAGTACCGTGACTAACACAGTACCGTGACTAACACAGTACCCTGACTAACACAGTACCGTGACTAACACAGTACCGTGACTAACACAGTACCGTGACTAACACAGTACCGTGACTAACACAGTACCGTGACTAACACAGTACCGTGACTAACACAGTACCCTGACTAACACAGTACCGTGACACAGTACCGTGACTAACACAGTACCGTGACTAACACAGTACCGTGACTAACACAGTACCGTGACTAACACAGTACCGTGACTAACACAGTACCCTGACTAACACAGTACCCTGACTAACACAGTACCGTGACTAACACAGTACCGTGACTAACACAGTACCGTGGCTAACACAGTACCCTGACTAACACAGTACCCTGACTAACACAGTACCGTGACTAACACAGTACCCTGACTAACACAGTACCCTGACTAACACAGTACCGTGACTAACACAGTACCGTGACTAACACAGTACCCTGACTAACACAGTACCGTGACTAACACAGTACCCTGACTAACACAGTACCGTGACTAACACAGTACCCTGACTAACACAGTACCCTGACTAACACAGTACCGTGACTAACACAGTACCCTGACTAACACAGTACCGTGACTAACACAGTACCGTGACTAACACAGTACCGTGACTAACACAGTACCGTGACTAACACAGTACCGTGACTAACACAGTACCGTGACTAACACAGTACCCTGACTAACACAGTACCCTGACTAACACAGTACCGTGACTAACACAGTACCGTGACTAACACAGTACCGTGACTAACACAGTACCCTGACTAAGACAGTACCGTGACTAACACAGTACCGTGACTAACACAGTACCGTGACTAACACAGTACCGTGACTAACCAGTGACTAACACCGTACCGTGACTAACACACGTGACTACCGTAACTAACACAGTACCGTGACTAACACAGTACCCTGACTAACACAGTACCGTGACTAACAAAGTACCGTGACTAACACAGTACCCTGACTAACACAGTACCGTGACTAACACAGTACCGTGACTAACACAGTACCGTGACTAACACAGTACCCTGACTAACACAGTACCGTGACTAACACAGTACCCTGACTAACACAGTACCGTGGCTAACACAGTACCGTGACTAACACAGTACCCTGACTAACACAGTACCGTGACTAACACAGTACCGTGACTAACACAGTACCCTCACTAACACAGTACCGTGACTAACACAGTACCGTGACTAAGACAATACCCTGACTAACACAGTACCGTGACTAACACAGTACCCTGACTAACACAGTACCGTGACTAACACAGTACCGTGACTAACACAGTACCCTGACTAACACAGTACCGTGACTAACACAGTACCGTGACTAACACAGTACCGTGGCTAACACAGTACAGTGACTAACACAGTACCCTGACTAACACAGTACCGTGACTAACACAGTACCGTGACTAACACAGTACCCTGACTAACACAGTACCGTGACTAACACAGTACCGTGACTAAGACAGTACCCTGACTAACACAGTACCGTGACTAACACAGTACCCTGACTAACACAGTACCCTGACTAACACAGTACCCTGACTAACACAGTACCGTGACTAACACAGTACCCTGACTAACACAGTACCCTGACTAACACAGTACCCTGACTAACACAGTACCGTGACTAACACAGTACCCTGACTAACACAGTACCGTGACTAACACAGTACCGTGACTAACACAGTACCGTGACTAACATAGTACCGTGACTAACACAGTACCGTGACTAACACATTACCATGACTAACACAGTACCGTGAATAACACAGTACCGTGACTAACACAGTACCGTGACTAACACAGTACCGTGACTAACACAGTACCGTGACTAACACAGAACCCTGACTAACACAGTACCGTGACTAACACAGTACCGTGATTACACACAGTACCAGTATGACTAACACAGTACCATGACTAACACAGTACCGTGACTAACACAGTACCGTGACTAACACAGTACCGTGACTAACACAGTACCGTGACTAACACAGTACCGTGACTAACACATTACCATGACTAACACAGTACGGTCACTAACACAGTACCGTGACTAACACAGTACCGTGACTAACACAGTACCGTGACTAACACAGTACCGTGACTAACACAGTACCCTGACTAACACAGTACCGTGACTAACACAGTACCCTGACTAACACAGTACCCTGACTAACACAGTACCGAGACTAACAGTACCGTGACTAACACAGTACCGTGACTAACACAGTACCGTGACTAACACAGTACCGTGACTAACACAGTACCCTGACTAACACAGTACCCTGACTAACACAGTACCGTGACTAACACAGTACCGTGACTAACACAGTACCCTGACTAACACAGTACCCTGACTAACACAGTACCGTGACTAACACAGTACCGTGACTAACACAGTACCCTGACTAACACAGTACCCTGACTAACACAGTACCCTGACTAACACAGTACCGTGACTAAAACAGTACCGTGACTAGCACAGTAACGTGACTAACGCAGTACCGTGACTAACACAGTACCGTGACTAACACAGTACCGTGACTAACACAGAACCGTGACTAACACAGTACCGTGACTAACACAGTACCGTAACTAACACAGTACCCTGACTAACACAGTACCGTGGCTTACACAGTACCGTGACTAACACAGTACCGTGACTAACACAGTACCGTGACTAACACAGTACCCTGACTAACACAGTACCGTGACTAACACTACCGTGATTAACACAGTACCCTGACTAACACAGTACCCTGACTAACACAGTACCGTGACTAACACAGTACCGTGACTAACACAGTACCGTGACTAACACAGTACCGTGACTAACACAGTACCGTGGCTAACACATTACCTTGACTAATACAGTACCGTGACTAACACAGTACCGTGACTAACACATTACCTTGACTAACACAGTACCGTGACTAACACAGAACCGTGACTAACACAGTACCGTGACTAACACATTACCTTGACTAACACATTACCGTGACTAACGCAGTACCGTGACTAACACAATACTGTGGCTAACAATACCGTGGCTAACACAATACCGTGGCTAACACAGTACCGTGACTAACACAATACCGTGACTAACACAATACAGTGACTGACACTACCGTGACTAACACAATACCGTGACTAACACAATACAGTGACTGACACTACCGTGACTAACACAATACCGTGACTAACACAACACAGTGACTGACACTACCGTGACTAACACAATACCGTGACTAACACTACCGTGGCTAACTCTAGCGTCACTAACACAATACCGTGACTAACACAATACAGTGGCTAACACAATACCGTGACTAACACAATACCGTGACTAACTTTACCGTGGCTAATACAATACCGTGACTAACAAATTACCCTGACTAACACATTACTGTCACTAACACAATAGTGTCACTGAAACTACCGTGGCTAACACAATACCGTGGCTAACACAATACCGTGACTAACAAAATACCGTGACTAACACAATACCGTGTGTAACACAATACCGTGGCTAACACAATACCGTGGCTAACACAATACCGTGGCTAACACAATACCGTGGCTAACACAATACCGTGGCTAACACAATACCGTGACTAACAAAATACCGTGACTAACACAATACCGTGACTAAGATTACCGTGGCTAACACAATACCGTGGCTAACACAATACCGTGACTAACACAATACCGTGACTAACACAATACCGTGACTAACAAAATACCGTGATTAACACAATACCGTGACTAACACAATACCGTGACTAACACAATACCGTGACTACCATTACCCTGGCTAACACAATACCGTGGCTAACACAATACCGTGACTAACAATACCGTGACTAAGTCAGTACCTTGATTAACGCAATACCGTGACTAACAATACTGTGACTAACACAATACCGTGACTAACTCAGTACCGTGACTAACACAATACCGTGACTAACACAGTACCGTGGCTAACACAATACCCTGGCTAACACAATACCATGACTAACACAATACCATGACTAACACAATACCGTGGCTAACACAATACCGTGACTAACACAATACCCTGACTAACGCAATACCCTGACTAACACAATACCGTGACTAACACAATAGTGTGACTAACACAATACCGTGACTAACACAATACCGTATGTAACACAATGCCGTGACTAACACAACTTCGTGGCTAACACAATACCGTGGCTAACACAATACCGTGGCTAAGACAATTCCGTGACTAACACAACACCGTGGCTAACACAACACCGTGGCTAACACAATACCGTAACTAACACAATACCGTGACTAACACAGTACTGTGGCTAACACAATACCGTCATTAAAACAATACCGTGGCTAAAACAATACCGTGACTAACACAATACCGTGACTAACACAATACCGTGTGTAACACAATGCAGTGACTAACACAATTCCGTGGGTAACACATCACCGTGACTAACACTATACCGTGTGTAACGCAATACCGTGAGTAACACATTATCGTGGCTTACACAATACCGCGACTAACACAATACCATTGCTAACACAATACCGTGGCTAACACAATACCGTGCTGATACATTACCGTGGCTAACACAATACCGTGACTAACACAATACCGTGACTAACTCAGTACCGTGACTAACACAATACCGTGACTAACACAGTACCGTGGCTAACACTACCGTGGCTAACAGAATATCGTGGCTAACACAATACCGTGACTAACGCATTACTGTGATTAAGATAGTACCGTGACTAACACAGTACCGTGACTAACACATTACCTTGACTAACACAGTACCGTGACTAACACAGAACCGTGACTAACACAGTACCGTGACTAACACATTACCTTGACTAACACATTACCGTGATTAACGCAGTACCGTGACTAACACAATACTGTGGCTAACAATACCGTGGCTAACACAATACCGTGGCAAACACAGTACCGTGACTAACACAATACCGTGACTAACACAATACAGTGACTGACACTACCGTGACTAACACAATACCGTGACTAACACAATACAGTGACTGACACTACCGTGACTAACACAATACCGTGACTAACACAACACAGTGACTGACACTACCGTGACTAACACAATACCGTGACTAACACTACCGTGGCTAACTCTAGCGTCACTAACACAATACCGTGACTAACACAATACAGTGGCTAACACAATACCGTGACTAACACAATACCGTGACTAACTTTACCGTGGCTAATACAATACTGTGGCTAACACAATACCGTGACTAACAAATTACCCTGACTAACACATTACTGTCACTAACACAATAGTGTCACTGAAACTACCGTGGCTAACACAATACCGTGGCTAACACAATACCGTGGCTAAAACAATACCGTGGCTAACACAATACCGTGACTAACAAAATACCGTGACTAACACAATACCGTGTGTAACACAATGCCGTGACTAACACAACTTCGTGGCTAACACAATACCGTGGCTAACACAATACCGTGGCTAAGACAATTCCGTGACTAACACAACACCGTGGCTAACACAACACCGTGGCTAACACAATACCGTGGCTAACACAATACCGTGGCTAACACAATACCGTGGCTAACACAATACCGTGGCTAACACAATACCGTGACTAACAAAATACCGTGACTAACACAATACCGTGACTAACACAATACCGTGACTAAGATTACCGTGGCTAACACAATACCGTGGCTAACACAATACCGTGACTAACACAATACCGTGACTAACACAATACCGTGACTAACACAATACCGTGGCTAACACAATACCGTGGCTAACACAATACCGTGACTAACAAAATACCGTGACTAACACAATACCGTGACTAAGATTACCGTGGCTAACACAATACCGTGGCTAACACAATACCGTGACTAACACAATACCGTGACTAACACAATACCTTGACTAACAAAATACCGTGACTAACACAATACCGTGACTAACACAATACCGTGACTAACACAATACCGTGACTACCATTACCCTGGCTAACACAATACCGTGGCTAACACAATACCGTGACTAACAATACCGTGACTAAGTCAGTACCTTGACTAACGCAATACCGTGACTAACAATACTGTGACTAACACAATACCGTGACTAACTCAGTACCGTGACTAACACAATACCGTGACTAACACAATACCGTGACTAACACAATACCGTGGCTAACACAATACCCTGGCTAACACAATACCATGACTAACAATACCATGACTAACACAATACCGTGGCTAACACAATACCGTGACTAACACAATACCCTGACTAACGCAATACCCTGACTAACACAATACCGTGACTAACACAATACTGTGACTAACACAATACCGTGACTAACACAATACCGTGTGTAACACAATGCCGTGACTAACACAACTTCGTGGCTAACACAATACCGTGGCTAACACAATACCGTGGCTAAGACAATTCCGTGACTAACACAACACCGTGGCTAACACAACACCGTGGCTAACACAATACCGTAACTAACACAATACCGTGACTAACAGAGTACTGTGGCTAACACAATACCGTCATTAAAACAATACCGTGGCTAAAACAATACCGTGACTAACACAATACCGTGACTAACACAATACCGTGTGTAACACAATGCAGTGACTAACACAATTCCGTGGGTAACACATTACCGTGACTAACACTATACCGTGTGTAACGCAATACCGTGAGTAACACATTATCGTGGCTTACACAATACCGCGACTAACACAATACCATTGCTAACACAATACCGTGGCTAACGCAATACCGCGACTAACACAATACCATTGCTAACACAATACCGTGGCTAACGCAATACCGTGCTGATACAATACCGTGGCTAACACAATACCGCGACTAACACAATACCATTGCTAACACAATACCGTGGCTAACACAATACCGTGCTGATACATTACCGTGGCTAACACAATACCGTGACTAACACAATACCGTGACTAACTCAGTACCGTGACTAACACAATACCGTGACTAACACAATACTGTGACTAACACTACCGTTGCTAGATCTACCGTGACTAGCATATCACTGTGACTAATACAATACCGTGACTAAGACAATACTGTGGCGAACACAATACCGTGACTAACACAGTACCGTGGCTAACACTACCGTGGCTAACAGAATATCGTGGCTAACACAATACCGTGACTAACGCATTACTGTGATTAAGATAGTACCGTGGCTAACACAGTTCCCTGGCTAACACAATACCGTGGCTAACACAATACCGTGACTAACACAATACCGTGACTAACACAATACCTTGTGTAACACAATGCCGTGACTAACACAATACTGTGGCTAACACAATACCGTGACTAACACAATTCCGTGGCTAACACAATACCGTGGCACTCACAATACCGTGGCTAACACAATACCGTGACTAACACAATACCGTGACTAACACAATACCGTGTGTAACACAATCCCATGACTAACACAATACCGTGGCTAACACAATACCGTGGCTAACACAGTACCCTGACTAACACAGTACCGTAACTAACACAGTACCGTGACTAACACAGTACCGTGACTAACACAGTACCGTGACTAACACAGTACCGTGACTAACACAGTACCCTGACTAACACAGTACCGTGACTAACACAGTACCGTGACTAACACAGTACCGTGACTAAAACAGTACCGTGACTAACACAGTACCCTGACTAACACAGTACCGTGACTAACACAGTACCGTGATTAACACAGTACCCTGACTAACACAGTACCCTGACTAACACAGTACCGTGACTAACACAGTACCGTGACTAACACAGTACCGTGACTAACACATTACCTTGACTAACACATTACCGTGACTAACGCAGTACCGTGACTAACACAATACTGTGGCTAACAATACCGTGGCTAACACAATACCGTGGCTAACACAGTACCGTGGCTAACACAATACCGTGACTAACACAATACAGTCACTGACACTACCGTGACTAACACAATACCGTGACTAACACAATACAGTGACTGACACTACCGTGACTAACACAATACCGTGACTAACACAATACAGTGACTGACACTACCGTGACTAACACAATACCGTGACAAACACTACCGTGGCTAACTCTAGCGTCACTAACACAATACCGTGACTAACACAATACAGTGGCTAACACAATACCGTGACTAACACAATACCGTGACTAACTTTACCGTGGCTAATACAATACTGTGGCTAACACAATACCGTGGCTAACACAATACCGTGACTAACAAAATACCGTGACTAACACAATACCGTGACTAACATTACCGTGGCTAACACAATACCGTGGCTAACACAATACCGTGACTAACACAATACCGTGACTAACACAATACCGTGACTACCATTACCCTGGCTAACACAATACCGTGGCTAACACAATACCGTGACTAACAATACCGTGACTAAGTCAGTACCTTGTCTAACGCAATACCGTGACTAACAATACTGTGACTAACACAATACCGTGACTAACTCAGTACCGTGACTAACACAATACCGTGACTAACACAATACCGTGACTAACACAATACTGTGGCTAACACAATACCCTGGCTAACACAATACCATGACTAACACAGTACCATGACTAACACAATACCGTGGCTAACACAATACCGTGACTAACACAATACCCTGACTAACGCAATACCCTGACTAACACAATACCGTGACTAACACAATACTGTGACTAACACAATACCGTGACTAACACACTACCGTGTGTAACACAATGCCGTGACTAACACAACTCCGTGGCTAACACAATACCGTGGCTAACACAATACCGTGGCTAAGACAATTCCGTGACTAACACAACACAGTGGCTAACACAACACCGTGGCTAACACAATACCGTAACTAACACAATACCGTGACTAACACAGTACTGTGGCTAACACAATACCGTCATTAAAACAATACCGTGGCTAAAACAATACCGTGACTAACACAATACCGTGACTAACACAATACCGTGTGTAACACAATGCAGTGACTAACACAATTCCGTGGCTAACACATCACCGTGGCTAACTCATTACCGTGACTAACACTATACCGTGTGTAACGCAATACCGTGAGTAACACATTATCGTGGCTTACACAATACCGCGACTAACACAATACCATTGCTAACACAATACCGTGGCTAACACAATACCGTGCTGATACAATACCGTGGCTAACACAATACCGCGACTAACACATTACCATTGCTAACACAATACCGTGGCTAACACAATACCGTGCTGATACAATACCGTGGCTAACACAATACCGTGACTAACACAATACCGTGACTAACTCAGTACCGTGACTAACACAATACCGTGACTAACACAATACTGTGACTAACACTACCGTTGCTAGATCTACCGTGACTAGCATATCACTGTGACTAATACAATACCGTGACTAAGACAATACTGTGACGAACACAATACCGTGACTAACACAGTACCGTGGCTAACACTACCGTGGCTAACAGAATATCGTGGCTAACACAATACCGTGACTAACGCATTACTGTGATTAAGATAGTACCGTGGCTAACACAGTTCCCTGGCTAACACAATACCGTGGCTAACACAATACCGTGGCTAACACAATACCGTGGCTAACACAATGCCGTGGCTAACACAATTCCGTGGCTAACACAATACCGTGGCTAGCACAATACCGTGGCTAACACAATACCGTGACTAACACAATACCGTGACTAACACAATACCGTGTGTAACACAATGCCATGACTAACACAATACCGTGGCTAACACAATACCGTGGCTAACACAATTCCGTGACTATCACAATACCGTGGCTATCGCAATACTGTGGCTAAGACAATTCCGTGGCTAACACAACACCGTGGCTAACACAATACTGTTAGTAACACAATACCGTGGCTAACACTATACCGTGGCTAACACAATACCGTGACTAACACGATACCGTGTGTAACACAATACCGTGAGCAACACAATACCGTGGCTTACACAATACCGTGAATAACACAATACCGTGTGTAACACAATACCGTGACTATTACAATACTGTGACTAACACTACCGTGACTAACATAATACCGTGACTAATACAATACCGTGACTAACATATTACTGTGATTAACATAGTACCGTGACTAACACAGTACCGTGACTAACACATTACTGTGATTAACATAGTACCGTGACTAATACAATACCGTGACTAACACAATACCGTAACTAGCACAATACCGTGACTAGCACAGTACCGTGACTAACAAATACCGTGACAAACACATTACTGTGATTAACATAGTACCGTGACTAACACAATACCGTGACTAACACAATACCGTGACTAACACAGTAACGTGGCTAACACAATACCGTGACTAACACAATACCGTGACTAACACAATACCGTGACTAACACAGTAACGTGACTAACAAAATACCATGACTAACACAATACCGTGGCTAACACAATACCGTGGCTAACACAATACCGTGACTAACACAATTCCGTTGCTAACACAATACCGTGGCTCTCACAATACCGTTGCTAACACAATACCGTGACTAACTCAATACCGTGACTAACACAATACCGTGGCTAACACAATACCTCGGCTAACACAGTACCCTGACTAACACAGTACCGTGACTAACACAGTACCGTGACTAACACAGTACCGTGACTAACACAGTACCGTGACTAACACAGTACCCTGACTAACACAGTACCCTGACTAATACAGTACCGTGACAAACACAGTACCGTGACTAACACAGTTCCGTGACTAACACAGTACCGTGACTAACACAGTACCCTGACTAACACAGTAGCGTGACTAACACAGTAACGTGATTAACACAGTACCCTGACTAACACAGTACCCTGACTAACACAGTACCCTGACTAACACAGTACCGTGACTAACACAGTACCGTGACTAACACAGTACCGTGACTAACACAGTACCGTGGCTAACACATTACCTTGACTAACACAGTACCGTGACTAACACAGTACCGTGACTAACACATTACCTTGACTAACACAGTACCGTGACTAACACAGTACCGTGACTAACACAGTACCGTGACTAACACATTACCTTGACTAACACATTACCGTGACTAACGCAGTACCGTGACTAACACAATACTGTGGCTAACAATACCGTGGCTAACACAATACCGTGGCTAACACAGTACCGTGGCTAACACAATTCCGTGACTAACACAATACAGTGACTGACACTACCGTGACTAACACAATACCGTGACTAACACAATACAGTGACTGACACTACCGCGACTAACACAATACCGTGACTAACACAATACCGTGACTAACTCAGTACCGTGACTAACACAATACCGTGACTAACACAATACTGTGACTAACACTACCGTTGCTAGATCTACCGTGACTAGCATATCACTGTGACTAATACAATACCGTGACTAAGACAATACTGTGACGAACACAATACCGTGACTAACACAGTACCGTGGCTAACACTACCGTGGCTAACAGAATATCGTGGCTAACACAATACCGTGACTAACGCATTACTGTGATTAAGATAGTACCGTGGCTAACACAGTTCCCTGGCTAACACAATACCGTGGCTAACACAATACCGTGGCTAACACAATACCGTGGCTAACACAATGCCGTGGCTAACACAATTCCGTGGCTAACACAATACCGTGGCTAGCACAATACCGTGGCTAACACAATACCGTGACTAACACAATACCGTGACTAACACAATACCGTGTGTAACACAATGCCATGACTAACACAATACCGTGGCTAACACAATACCGTGGCTAACACAATTCCGTGACTATCACAATACCGTGGCTATCGCAATACTGTGGCTAAGACAATTCCGTGGCTAACACAACACCGTGGCTAACACAATACTGTTAGTAACACAATACCGTGGCTAACACTATACCGTGGCTAACACAATACCGTGACTA
This sequence comes from Cherax quadricarinatus, assembly GCF_038502225.1. Classification (NCBI taxonomy): domain Eukaryota; kingdom Metazoa; phylum Arthropoda; class Malacostraca; order Decapoda; family Parastacidae; genus Cherax; species Cherax quadricarinatus. The sequence continues at coordinate 20,122,837 of NC_091359.1, read as the reverse complement.
ACACGATACCGTGTGTAACACAATACCGTGAGCAACACAATACCGTGGCTTACACAATACCGTGAATAACACAATACCGTGTGTAACACAATACCGTGACTATTACAATACTGTGACTAACACTACCGTGACTAACATAATACCGTGACTAATACAATACCGTGACTAACATATTACTGTGATTAACATAGTACCGTGACTAACACAGTACCGTGACTAACACATTACTGTGATTAACATAGTACCGTGACTAATACAATACCGTGACTAACACAATACTGTGACTAACACAATACCGTGACTAACACAATACCGTGTGTAACACAATGCCGTGACTAACACAACTTCGTGGCTAACACAATACCGTGGCTAACACAATACCGTGGCTAAGACAATTCCGTGACTAACACAACACCGTGGCTAACACAACACCGTGGCTAACACAATACCGTAACTAACACAATACCGTGACTAACAGAGTACTGTGGCTAACACAATACCGTCATTAAAACAATACCGTGGCTAAAACAATACCGTGACTAACACAATACCGTGACTAACACAATACCGTGTGTAACACAATGCAGTGACTAACACAATTCCGTGGGTAACACATTACCGTGACTAACACTATACCGTGTGTAACGCAATACCGTGAGTAACACATTATCGTGGCTTACACAATACCGCGACTAACACAATACCATTGCTAACACAATACCGTGGCTAACGCAATACCGCGACTAACACAATACCATTGCTAACACAATACCGTGGCTAACGCAATACCGTGCTGATACAATACCGTGGCTAACACAATACCGCGACTAACACAATACCATTGCTAACACAATACCGTGGCTAACACAATACCGTGCTGATACATTACCGTGGCTAACACAATACCGTGACTAACACAATACCGTGACTAACTCAGTACCGTGACTAACACAATACCGTGACTAACACAATACTGTGACTAACACTACCGTTGCTAGATCTACCGTGACTAGCATATCACTGTGACTAATACAATACCGTGACTAAGACAATACTGTGGCGAACACAATACCGTGACTAACACAGTACCGTGGCTAACACTACCGTGGCTAACAGAATATCGTGGCTAACACAATACCGTGACTAACGCATTACTGTGATTAAGATAGTACCGTGGCTAACACAGTTCCCTGGCTAACACAATACCGTGGCTAACACAATACCGTGACTAACACAATACCGTGACTAACACAATACCTTGTGTAACACAATGCCGTGACTAACACAATACTGTGGCTAACACAATACCGTGACTAACACAATTCCGTGGCTAACACAATACCGTGGCACTCACAATACCGTGGCTAACACAATACCGTGACTAACACAATACCGTGACTAACACAATACCGTGTGTAACACAATCCCATGACTAACACAATACCGTGGCTAACACAATACCGTGGCTAACACAGTACCCTGACTAACACAGTACCGTAACTAACACAGTACCGTGACTAACACAGTACCGTGACTAACACAGTACCGTGACTAACACAGTACCGTGACTAACACAGTACCCTGACTAACACAGTACCGTGACTAACACAGTACCGTGACTAACACAGTACCGTGACTAAAACAGTACCGTGACTAACACAGTACCCTGACTAACACAGTACCGTGACTAACACAGTACCGTGATTAACACAGTACCCTGACTAACACAGTACCCTGACTAACACAGTACCGTGACTAACACAGTACCGTGACTAACACAGTACCGTGACTAACACATTACCTTGACTAACACATTACCGTGACTAACGCAGTACCGTGACTAACACAATACTGTGGCTAACAATACCGTGGCTAACACAATACCGTGGCTAACACAGTACCGTGGCTAACACAATACCGTGACTAACACAATACAGTCACTGACACTACCGTGACTAACACAATACCGTGACTAACACAATACAGTGACTGACACTACCGTGACTAACACAATACCGTGACTAACACAATACAGTGACTGACACTACCGTGACTAACACAATACCGTGACAAACACTACCGTGGCTAACTCTAGCGTCACTAACACAATACCGTGACTAACACAATACAGTGGCTAACACAATACCGTGACTAACACAATACCGTGACTAACTTTACCGTGGCTAATACAATACTGTGGCTAACACAATACCGTGGCTAACACAATACCGTGACTAACAAAATACCGTGACTAACACAATACCGTGACTAACATTACCGTGGCTAACACAATACCGTGGCTAACACAATACCGTGACTAACACAATACCGTGACTAACACAATACCGTGACTACCATTACCCTGGCTAACACAATACCGTGGCTAACACAATACCGTGACTAACAATACCGTGACTAAGTCAGTACCTTGTCTAACGCAATACCGTGACTAACAATACTGTGACTAACACAATACCGTGACTAACTCAGTACCGTGACTAACACAATACCGTGACTAACACAATACCGTGACTAACACAATACTGTGGCTAACACAATACCCTGGCTAACACAATACCATGACTAACACAGTACCATGACTAACACAATACCGTGGCTAACACAATACCGTGACTAACACAATACCCTGACTAACGCAATACCCTGACTAACACAATACCGTGACTAACACAATACTGTGACTAACACAATACCGTGACTAACACACTACCGTGTGTAACACAATGCCGTGACTAACACAACTCCGTGGCTAACACAATACCGTGGCTAACACAATACCGTGGCTAAGACAATTCCGTGACTAACACAACACAGTGGCTAACACAACACCGTGGCTAACACAATACCGTAACTAACACAATACCGTGACTAACACAGTACTGTGGCTAACACAATACCGTCATTAAAACAATACCGTGGCTAAAACAATACCGTGACTAACACAATACCGTGACTAACACAATACCGTGTGTAACACAATGCAGTGACTAACACAATTCCGTGGCTAACACATCACCGTGGCTAACTCATTACCGTGACTAACACTATACCGTGTGTAACGCAATACCGTGAGTAACACATTATCGTGGCTTACACAATACCGCGACTAACACAATACCATTGCTAACACAATACCGTGGCTAACACAATACCGTGCTGATACAATACCGTGGCTAACACAATACCGCGACTAACACATTACCATTGCTAACACAATACCGTGGCTAACACAATACCGTGCTGATACAATACCGTGGCTAACACAATACCGTGACTAACACAATACCGTGACTAACTCAGTACCGTGACTAACACAATACCGTGACTAACACAATACTGTGACTAACACTACCGTTGCTAGATCTACCGTGACTAGCATATCACTGTGACTAATACAATACCGTGACTAAGACAATACTGTGACGAACACAATACCGTGACTAACACAGTACCGTGGCTAACACTACCGTGGCTAACAGAATATCGTGGCTAACACAATACCGTGACTAACGCATTACTGTGATTAAGATAGTACCGTGGCTAACACAGTTCCCTGGCTAACACAATACCGTGGCTAACACAATACCGTGGCTAACACAATACCGTGGCTAACACAATGCCGTGGCTAACACAATTCCGTGGCTAACACAATACCGTGGCTAGCACAATATCGTGGCTAACACAATACCGTGACTAACACAATACCGTGACTAACACAATACCGTGTGTAACACAATGCCATGACTAACACAATACCGTGGCTAACACAATACCGTGGCTAACACAATTCCGTGACTAACACAATACCGTGGCTAACGCAATACTGTGGCTAAGACAATTCCGTGGCTAACACAACACCGTGGCTAACACAATACTGTTAGTAACACAATACCGTGGCTAACACTATACCGTGGCTAACACAATACCGTGACTAACACGATACCGTGTGTAACACAATACCGTGAGCAACACAATACCGTGGCTTACACAATACCGTGAATAACACAATACCGTGTGTAACACAATACCGTGACTATTACAATACTGTGACTAACACTACCGTGACTAACATAATACCGTGACTAATACAATACCGTGACTAACATATTACTGTGATTAACATAGTACCGTGACTAACACAGTACCGTGACTAACACATTACTGTGATTAACATAGTACCGTGACTAATACAATACCGTGACTAACACAATACCGTAACTAGCACAATACCGTGACTAGCACAGTACCGTGACTAACAAATACCGTGACAAACACATTACTGTGATTAACATAGTACCGTGACTAACACAATACCGTGACTAACACAATACCGTGACTAACACAGTAACGTGGCTAACACAATACCGTGACTAACACAATACCGTGACTAACACAATACCGTGACTAACACAGTAACGTGACTAACAAAATACCATGACTAACACAATACCGTGGCTAACACAATACCGTGGCTAACACAATACCGTGACTAACACAATTCCGTTGCTAACACAATACCGTGGCTCTCACAATACCGTTGCTAACACAATACCGTGACTAACTCAATACCGTGACTAACACAATACCGTGGCTAACACAATACCTCGGCTAACACAGTACCCTGACTAACACAGTACCGTGACTAACACAGTACCGTGACTAACACAGTACCGTGACTAACACAGTACCGTGACTAACACAGTACCCTGACTAACACAGTACCCTGACTAATACAGTACCGTGACAAACACAGTACCGTGACTAACACAGTTCCGTGACTAACACAGTACCGTGACTAACACAGTACCCTGACTAACACAGTAGCGTGACTAACACAGTAACGTGATTAACACAGTACCCTGACTAACACAGTACCCTGACTAACACAGTACCCTGACTAACACAGTACCGTGACTAACACAGTACCGTGACTAACACAGTACCGTGACTAACACAGTACCGTGGCTAACACATTACCTTGACTAACACAGTACCGTGACTAACACAGTACCGTGACTAACACATTACCTTGACTAAAACAGTACCGTGACTAACACAGTACCGTGACTAACACAGTACCGTGACTAACACATTACCTTGACTAACACATTACCGTGACTAACGCAGTACCGTGACTAACACAATACTGTGGCTAACAATACCGTGGCTAACACAATACCGTGGCTAACACAGTACCGTGGCTAACACAATTCCGTGACTAACACAATACAGTGACTGACACTACCGTGACTAACACAATACCGTGACTAACACAATACAGTGACTGACACTACCGCGACTAACACAATACCGTGACTAACACAATACCGTGACTAACTCAGTACCGTGACTAACACAATACCGTGACTAACACAATACTGTGACTAACACTACCGTTGCTAGATCTACCGTGACTAGCATATCACTGTGACTAATACAATACCGTGACTAAGACAATACTGTGACGAACACAATACCGTGACTAACACAGTACCGTGGCTAACACTACCGTGGCTAACAGAATATCGTGGCTAACACAATACCGTGACTAACGCATTACTGTGATTAAGATAGTACCGTGGCTAACACAGTTCCCTGGCTAACACAATACCGTGGCTAACACAATACCGTGGCTAACACAATACCGTGGCTAACACAATGCCGTGGCTAACACAATTCCGTGGCTAACACAATACCGTGGCTAGCACAATACCGTGGCTAACACAATACCGTGACTAACACAATACCGTGACTAACACAATACCGTGTGTAACACAATGCCATGACTAACACAATACCGTGGCTAACACAATACCGTGGCTAACACAATTCCGTGACTATCACAATACCGTGGCTATCGCAATACTGTGGCTAAGACAATTCCGTGGCTAACACAACACCGTGGCTAACACAATACTGTTAGTAACACAATACCGTGGCTAACACTATACCGTGGCTAACACAATACCGTGACTAACACGATACCGTGTGTAACACAATACCGTGAGCAACACAATACCGTGGCTTACACAATACCGTGAATAACACAATACCGTGTGTAACACAATACCGTGACTATTACAATACTGTGACTAACACTACCGTGACTAACATAATACCGTGACTAATACAATACCGTGACTAACATATTACTGTGATTAACATAGTACCGTGACTAACACAGTACCGTGACTAACACATTACTGTGATTAACATAGTACCGTGACTAATACAATACCGTGACTAACACAATACCGTAACTAGCACAATACCGTGACTAGCACAGTACCGTGACTAACAAATACCGTGACAAACACATTACTGTGATTAACATAGTACCGTGACTAACACAATACCGTGACTAACACAATACCGTGACTAACACAGTAACGTGGCTAACACAATACCGTGACTAACACAATACCGTGACTAACACAATACCGTGACTAACACAGTAACGTGACTAACAAAATACCATGACTAACACAATACCGTGGCTAACACAATACCGTGGCTAACACAATACCGTGACTAACACAATTCCGTTGCTAACACAATACCGTGGCTCTCACAATACCGTTGCTAACACAATACCGTGACTAACTCAATACCGTGACTAACACAATACCGTGGCTAACACAATACCTCGGCTAACACAGTACCCTGACTAACACAGTACCGTGACTAACACAGTACCGTGACTAACACAGTACCGTGACTAACACAGTACCGTGACTAACACAGTACCCTGACTAACACAGTACCCTGACTAATACAGTACCGTGACAAACACAGTACCGTGACTAACACAGTTCCGTGACTAACACAGTACCGTGACTAACACAGTACCCTGACTAACACAGTAGCGTGACTAACACAGTAACGTGATTAACACAGTACCCTGACTAACACAGTACCCTGACTAACACAGTACCCTGACTAACACAGTACCGTGACTAACACAGTACCGTGACTAACACAGTACCGTGACTAACACAGTACCGTGGCTAACACATTACCTTGACTAACACAGTACCGTGACTAACACAGTACCGTGACTAACACATTACCTTGACTAAAACAGTACCGTCACTAACACAGTACCGTGACTAACACAGTACCGTGACTAACACATTACCTTGACTAACACATTACCGTGACTAACGCAGTACCGTGACTAACACAATACTGTGGCTAACAATACCGTGGCTAACACAATACCGTGGCTAACACAGTACCGTGGCTAACACAATTCCGTGACTAACACAATACAGTGACTGACACTACCGTGACTAACACAATACCGTGACTAACACAATACAGTGACTGACACTACCGTGACTAACACAATACCGTGACTAACACAATACAGTGACTGACACTACCGTGACTAACACAATACCGTGACTAACACTACCGTGGCTAACTCTAGCGTCACTAACGCAATACTGTGACTAACACAATACAGTGGCTAACACAATACCGTGACTAACACAATACCGTGACTAACTTTACCGTGGCTAATACAATACTGTGGCTAACACAATACCGTGACTAACAAATTACCCTGACTAACACAATACTGTCACTAACACAATAGTGTCACTAAAACTACCGTGGCTAACACAATACCGTGACTAACAAAATACCGTGACTAACACAATACCGTGGCTAACACAATACCGTGGCTAACACAATACCGTGGCTAACACAATACCGTGGCTAACACAATACCGTGGCTAACACAATACCGTGGCTAACACAATACCGTGACTAACAAAATACCGTGACTAACACAATACCGTGACTAACATTACCGTGGCTAACACAATACCGTGGCTAACACAATACCGTGACTAACACAATACCGTGACTAACGCAATACCGTGACTACCATTACCCTGGCTAACACAATACCGTGGCTAACACAATTCCGTGACTAACAATACCGTGACTAAGTCAGTACCTTGACTAACGCAATACCGTGACTAACAATACTGTGACTAACACAATACCGTGACTAACTCAGTACCTTGACTAACACAATACCGTGACTAACACAATACCGTGACTAACATAATACCGTGACTAACACAATTCCGTGGCTAACAAAATACCGTGGCTTTCACAATACCGTGGCTAACACAATACCGTGACTAACACAATACCGTGACTAACACAATACCGTGTGTAACACAATGCCATGACTAACACAATACCGTGGCTAACACAATGCCGTGGCTAACACAATTCCGTGGCTAACACAATACCGTGGCTAGCACAATACCGCGGCTAACACAATACCGTGACTAACACAATACCGTGACTAACACAATACCGTGTGTAACACAATGCCATGACTAACACAATACCGTGGCTAACACAATACCGTGGCTAGCACAATTCCGTGACTATCACAATACCGTGGCTAACGCAATAATGTGGCTAAGACAATTCCGTGGCTAACACAACACCGTGGCTAACACAATACCGTGAGTAACACAATACCGTGAGCAACACAATACCGTGGCTTACACAATACCGTGACTAACACAATACCGTGTGTAACACAATACCGTGACTATTACAATACTGTGACTAACACTACCGTGACTAACATAATACCGTGACTAATACAATACCGTGACTAACATATTACTGTGATTAACATAGTACCGTGACTAACACAGTACCGTGACTAACACATTACTGTGATTAACATAGTACCGTGACTAATACAATACCGTGACTAACACAATACCGTAACTAGCACAATACCGTGACTAGCACAGTACCGTGACTAACAAATACCGTGACAAACACATTACTGTGATTAACATAGTACCGTGACTAACACAATACCATGACTAACACAATACCGTGACTAACACAGTAACGTGGCTAACACAATACCGTGACTAACACAATACCGTGACTAACACAATACCGTGACTAACACAGTAACGTGACTAACAAAATACCATGACTAACACAATACCGTGGCTAACACAATACCGTGGCTAACACAATACCGTGGCTCTCACAATACCGTGGCTAACACAATACCGTGACTAACTCAATACCGTGACTAACACAATACCGTGGCTAACACAATACCGCGGCTAACACAGTACCCTGACTAACACAGTACCGTGACTAACACAGTACCGTGACTAACACAGTACCGTGACTAACACAGTACCGTGACTAACACAGTACCCTGACTAACACAGTACCCTGGCTAACACAGTACCGTGACTAACACAGTACCGTGACTAACACAGTTCCGTGACTAACACAGTATCGTGACTAACACAGTACCCTGACTAACACAGTAGCGTGACTAACACAGTACCGTGATTAACACAGTACCCTGACTAACACAGTACCGTGACTAACACAGTACCGTGACTAACACAGTACCGTGACTAACACAGTACCGTGACTAACACAGTACCGTGACTAACACAGTACCGTGGCTAACACATTACCTTGACTAGCACAGTACAGTGACTAACACAGTACCGTGACTAACACATTACCTTGACTTAAACAGTACCGTGACTAACACAGTACCGTGACTAACACAGTACCGTGACTAACACATTACCTTGACTAACACATTACCGTGACTAACGCAGTACCGTGACTAACACAATACTGTGGCTAACAATACCGTGGCTAACACAATACCGTGGCTAACACAGTACCGTGGCTAACACAATACCGTGACTAACACAATACAGTGACTGACACTACCGTGACTAACACAATACCGTGACTAACACAATACAGTGACTGACACTACCGTGACTAACACAATACCGTGACTAACACAATACAGTGACTGACACTACCGTGACTAACACAATACCGTGACTAACACTACCGTGGATAACTCTAGCGTCACTAACACAATACTGTGACTAACACAATACAGTGGCTAACACAATACCGTGACTAACACAATACCGTGACTAACTTTACCGTGGCTAATACAATACTGTGGCTAACACAATACCGTGACTAACACAATACCCTGACTAACGCAATACCCTGACTAACACAATACCGTGACTAACACAATACTGTGACTAACACAATACCGTGTGTAACACAATGCCGTGACTAACACAACTCCGTGGCTAACACAATACCGTGGCTAACACAATACCGTGGCTAAGACAATTCCGTGACTAACACAACACCGTGGCTAACACAACACCGTGGCTAACACAATACCGTAACTAACACAATACCGTGACTAACACAGTACTGTGGCTAACACAATACCGTCATTAAAACAATACCGTTGCTAAAACAATACCGTGACTAACACAATACCGTGACTAACACAATACCGTGTGTAACACAATGCAGTGACTAACACAATTCCGTGGCTAACACATCACCGTGGCTAACTCATTACCGTGACTAACACTATACCGTGTGTAACGCAATACCGTGAGTAACACATTATCGTGGCTTACACAATACCGCGACTAACACAATACCATTGCTAACACAATACCGTGGCTAACACAATACCGTGCTGATACAATACCGTGGCTAACACAATACCGCGACTAACACATTACCATTGCTAACACAATACCGTGGCTAACACAATACCGTGCTGATACAATACCGTGGCTAACACAATACCGTGACTAACACAATACCGTGACTAACTCAGTACCGTGACTAACACAATACCGTGACTAACACAATACTGTGACTAACACTACCGTTGCTAGATCTACCGTGACTAGCATATCACTGTGACTAATACAATACCGTGACTAAGACAATACTGTGACGAACACAATACCGTGACTAACACAGTACCGTGGCTAACACTACCGTGGCTAACAGAATATCGTGGCTAACACAATACCGTGACTAACGCATTACTGTGATTAAGATAGTACCGTGGCTAACACAGTTCCCTGGCTAACACAATACCGTGGCTAACACAATAACGTGACTAACACAATACCGTGACTAACACAATAGCGTGTGTAACACAATGCCGTGACTAACGCAATACCGTGGCTAACACAATACCGTGACTAACACAATTCCGTGGCTAACACAATACCGTGGCTCTCACAATACCGTGGCTAACACAATACCGTGACTAACACAATACCGTGACTAACACAATACCGTGTGTAACACAATGCCATGACTAACACAATACCGTGGCTAACACAATGCCGTGGCTAACACAATTCCGTGGCTAACACAATACCGTGGCTAGCACAATACCGTGGCTAACACAATACCGTGACTAACACAATACCGTGACTAACACAATACCGTGTGTAACACAATGCCATGACTAACACAAACCCGTGGCTAACACAATACCTTGGCTAACACAATTCCGTGACTATCACAATACCGTGGCTAACGCAATACTGTGGCTAAGACAATTCTGTGGCTAACACAACACCGTGGCTAACACAATACCGTGAGTAACACAATACCGTGGCTAACACTATACCGTACCTAACACAATACCGTGACTAACACAATACCGTGTGTAACACAATACCGTGAGCAACACAATACCGTGGCTTACACAATACCGTGACTAACACAATACCGTGTGTAACACAATACCGTGACTAACACAATACTGTGACTAACACTACCGTGACTAACATAATACCGTGACTAATACAATACCGTGACTAACATATTACTGTGATTAACATAGTACCGTGACTAACACAGTACCGTGACTAACACATTACTGTGATTAACATAGTACCGTGACTAATACAATACCGTGACTAACACAATACCGTGACTAGCACAATACCGTGACTAGCACAGTACCGTGACTAACAAATACCGTGACTAACACATTACTGTGATTAACATAGTACCGTGACTAACACAATACCGTGACTAACACAATACCGTGACTAACACAGTAACGTGGCTAACACAATACCGTGACTAACACAATACCGTGACTAACACAATACCGTGACTAACACAGTAACGTGACTAACAAAATACCATGACTAACACAATACCGTGGCTAACACAATACCGTGGCTTACACAATTCCGTGACTAACACAATACCGTGGCTAACACAATACCATGGCTAATACAATACCGTGACTAACACAATTCCGTGACTAACACGATACCGTGACCAACACAATACGGTGACTAACACAATGCCGTGGCTAACACAATACCGTGGCTAACACAATACCGTGACTAACACAGTACCGTGACTAACACAATACCGTGACTTAACACAATACCGTGACTAACACAATACCGTGACTAACATAATACCGTGGCTAATGCAATGCCGTGACTAACACAATACGCTGACTAACATTACCGTGGCTAACACAATACCGTGACTAACACAATCATATGAATAACAATGCTGTGACTAACACAATGCGGTGACTAACACAATGCCGTGACTAACATAATACCGTGGCTAATACAATGCCGTGACTAACACAATACGCTGACTAACATTACCGTGGCTAACACAATACCGTGACTAACACAATCATATGAATAACAATACTGTGACTAACACAATACCGTGACTAACACAATACCGTGACTAACACAAAGCCGTGGCTAGCACAATACCGTGACTAACACAATACCGTGGCTAACACTGCCGTGGCTAATTCTACCGTGACTAACACAATACCGTGACTAACACAATACCATGGCTAACACAATACCGTGACTAGCACAATACTGTGACTAACACAATACCGTGACTAACACAATACCGTGGTGAACACTACGGTGACTAAGACAATACCGTTACTAACACAATACCGTGGTTAACACAATATCGTGGTTAACACAATATCGTGGCTGGAACAATTCACAAGTAATACAATACCGTGGCTGCAATAATTCACAAGATATACAATACCGTGGCTGCAATAATTCACAAGATATACAATACCGTGGCTGCAATAATTCACAAGATATACAATACCGTGGCTGGAACAATTCACAAGATATACAATACCGTGGCTGGAACAATTCACAAGATATACAATACCGTGGCTGGAACAATTCACAAGATATACAATACCGTGGCTGCAATAATTCACAAGATATACAATACCGTGGCTGGAATAATTCACAAGATATACAATACCGTGGCTGGAACAATTCACAAGATATACAATACCGTGGCTGGAATAATTCACAAGATATACAATACCGTGGCTGCAATAATTCACAAGTAACCCATTATCAAGACATACACAAACAGCAAGTATACGTATACATGCATACTTAAGTATACATACATACTCCCATTCGCACGACTACACGTATATATATATATATATATATATATATATATATATATATATATATATATATATATATATATATATATATATATATATATATATATATATATATATATATATATATATATATATAATATGTGTATTTTGTTTCGTTTTGCCGTATTAAAATTTTGTGACCACCTTGCGCTGTTCCGTTTTGGTTCATTAAGGTAGAGGGAGCTGGGCTTATGAGACACAAGGATACCTTTCTCGGGTCTCTCAGTGTATGAGACACATCCAGTTGGCCTAATGTTGGTCTAGCAGAGTCAGTGTTTTCACCCAGGAATGGTGTCATGTGCGCCCTCATGAAGGTAAACAATGAAAGATGCTGGCTCACTCTTGTTTGTTAGGTCATGGACGAGTAAGTGCGTTGGTAAGAAGGGGCGCTGGGTACTGTTCGTGGTCATGAACGAGTGTGTTAGGAATAAGGGGCGCTAGATATTGTTTGTGGTCTTGGTCGCGTAAGAGCGTTGGTAAGGAGGGACGCTGGGTACTATTTGCGGTCATGGGTAAGTTTGTTGGGAATAAGGGGCCGCTAAATATTGTTTGTTGCCATGGACAAGTAAGCGTGCCTGGAGAAAGGGACGCTGGGTATTGTTCGTGGTCATGGGTGTGCTGGAAAAGAAAAAGGGGCGCTGTATATTGTTTGCGGTGATGGGCTAGTAAGTACGCTGGAAGGAAGGTGCGTCGGGCATTATTCACGGTCGAGGAAACATGAGTACACGGAGGGAACGGGCGCTGAGCACTGTTTACAGTGTTGCTTTGCAATTATCCTTTTCTTCGCTCCAGATCTATCAAGGGTATGTATGCTTGCCAGTATTTTGGTGACTGTGGTAGAGACGCCAGGGTTTACCTTCTTACCATGACAGGGAGGCCAGGAAGTACTCACACCACAGCTGTGAACAAGTCAATTTGTATTTATATATTAAGACACATGTACAACACTTGGGTATCTTTATTGCTGGTACCCAAGCGTTGCACAAGTGCTTGGGTCACAATGGTGACCAAAATTCACTTTAGAGGGCGTGTTTGTTTATCAGCCGGGAAAGTGTGAAAATATTGAGGGTAAGAGGTCTAGAATGTGCCTCTCCACGCTGTGTATGTGTGTACTCACCTATATGTGGTTGCAAGGGTCGATTCATAGCTCCTGACCCCGCCTCTTCACTGGTTGCTACTAGGTTCTCTCTCTCCCTGCTCCATGAGCTTTATCAAACCTCATCTTAAAACTATGTATGGTTCCCGCCTCAACTACGTCACTTTCTAGGCTATTCCACTGCCTGACAACTCTATGACTGAAGAAATACTTCCTAACATCCCTTTGATTCATCTGAGTCTTCAGCTTCCAACTGTGACCTCTTCTTTCTGTGTCCCCTCCCTGGAACATCCTGTCTTTGTCCACCTTGTCTATTCCGCGCAGTATTTTATACGTCGTTATCATGTCTCCCCTAACCCTCCTGTCCTCCAGCGTAGTCAGGCCGATTTCCCTTAACCTTTCTTCATAGGACATTCCCCTTAGCTCTAAAACTAACCTTGTCGCAAACCTTTGCACTTTCCCTAATTGCTTGACATGCTTGATCAAGTGCGGGTTCCAAACAAGTGCTGCATACTCCAATATGGGCCTGACGTACACGGTGTACAGTGTCTTGAACGATTCCTTACTAAGGTATCGGAATGGTGTTCTCAGGTTTGCCAGGCGCCCATATGCTGCAGCAGTTATTTGGTTGATGTGTGCCTCCGGTGATGTGCTCGGTGTTATGAGGTCTGTAGTCTTTGTCCACCTAGCCTATACTTTGCCCCTCCCCAATCTTCATGACTTTGCATTTGGCTGGATTGAATTCGAGAAGCCAGTTACTGGACCACATGTCCAGCCTGTCCAGGTCTCTTTGCAGTCCTGCCTCATCCTCGTCCGATTTAATTCTTCTCATCAACTTCACATCATCTGCGAACAGGGACACTTCAGAGTCTATTCCTTCCATCATGTCGTTCACATATATCAAAAATAGCACTGGTCCTAGAACTGACCCCTGTGGGACCCCGCTCGTAACAGGCGCCCACTGTGATACCTCTTCACGTACCATGACTCGTTGCTGCCTCCCTGTCAGGTATTCCCTTATCCATTGCAGTGCCCTCCCTTTTACATGCGCCTGATCCTCCAGCTTCTGCACTAATCTCTTGTGGGGAACTGTGTCAAAGGCCTTCCTGCAGTCTAGGAAAACGCAATCTACCCACCCCTCTCTCTCGTGTCTTACTTCTGTTACCTTGTCATAAAACTCCAGGAGGTTTGTGATACAAGATTTGCCTTCCATGAACCCATGCTGGTTTTCATTTATAATCTTGTTCCTTTCCAGGTGTTCGACCACTCTCCTCCTGATAATCTTCTCCATGACTTTGCACACAATACATGTCAGAGACACAGGTCTGTAGTTTAGTGCCTCGTTTCTGTTTCCTTTCTTAAATATGGGGACTACATTAGCTGTCTTCCATTTCTCAGGTAGTTGCCCAGTTTCAAGGGATGTGTTGAAGATTGTGGTTAGAGGCACGCACAGCATCTCTGCTCCTTCTCTAAGGACCCATGGGGAGATGTTGTCCGGTCCCATCGCCTTTGAGGTGTCAAGGTCACTTAAGAGCTTCTTCACCTCCTCCTCAGTTGTTCGTATGTCATCCAACACTTGTTGGTATATTCCCTCTTGATGTTCCCTTCTGTGCTGTCTTCCCACAGCCCTTCCTGTCTCTACTGTAAAAACTTCCTTAAATCTCCTGTTCAGCTCCTCACATACCTCCTGATCATTTCTTGTGAGTTCTCCACCTTCTGTCCTTAATCTGATCACCTGGTCTTTGACTGTTGTCTTCCTCCTGATGTGGCTATACAACAGTTTCGGGTCAGTCTTGATTCTCGATGCTATGTCATTTTCATACTGTCGCTGGGCCTCCCTCCTTACCTGTGCATACTCATTCCTGGCTCTGCGACTGATCTCCCTATTTTCGTGTGTTCTCTGCCTTCTGTACTTTTTCCATTCTCTATTGCACTTTGTTTTTGCCTCCTTACACCGTCGGGTAAACCAGGGCTCGTTCTGGTCTTCCCGTTGTTACTGTTGCCCTTGGGAATAAACTTTTCCACTGCCTCCTTGCATTTTGTTGTTACATATTCCATCATTTCATTTATTGGCTTTCCTGCCAGTTCTCTGTCCCACTGGACCTCCCGCAGGAAGTTCTTCAACCCTATGTAGTCCCCTCTTTTATAGTCAGGCTTTTCCCATTCAACTCCTGTTATTCTCTCCACTTGCAGCTCTACTATGTATTCAAAGCACAGAACCACGTGGTCGCTAGCTCCTAGGGGACTCTCATACTTGATGTCCTCAATGTCTGAGCTGCCCAGGGTGAACACAAGGTCCAATCTTGCTGGTTCATCCTCCCCTCTCACTTTGGTAGTGTCCTTAACATGTTGGTGCATGAGGTTTTCCAGCACCACGTCCAACATCCTGGCTCTCCATGTTTCGGGACCCCCATGTGGCTCCAGGTTTTCCCAGTCGATCTCCCTGTGGTTGAAATCCCCCATAACCAGCAACTTTGCTCTGCTGGAATGAGCTCTTCTTGCCACCTCAGCAAGTGTGTCCACCATTGCTCTGTTGCTCTCTTCATATTCCTCTCTTGGCCTCCTGCAGTTCTGTGGTGGATTATACATCACTGCAATGACCACTTTGTGTTCCCCAGACTGAAGTGTACCTGCCATGTAGTCTCTTTCTCCCGTCTCATCTATGCCTTCCATTTTCTCGAATTTCCATCTGTTTTTTACGAGTGAGTGTGTGTGTGTGTGTGTACTCACCTATTTGTACTCACCTATTTGTGGTTGCAGGGGTCGAATCATAGCTCCTGGCCCCGCCTCTTCACTGATTGCTACTAGGTCCTCTCTCCCCCTGCCCCATGAGCTTTATCATACCTCGCCTTAAAACTATGTATGGTTCCCGCCTCCACTACTTCACTTTCTAGGCTATTCCACGGCTTGACTACTCTATGACTGAAGAAATACTTCCTAACATCCCTTTGATTCATCTGAGTCTTCAACTTCCAATTGTGACCTCTTGTGTCTGTGTCCCATCTCTGGAACATCCCGTCTTTGTCCACCTCGTCTATTCAGCGCAGTATTTTATATGTCGTTATCATGTCTCCCCTGACCCTCCTGGCCTCCAGTGTCGTCAGGCCGATTTCCCTCAACCTTTCTTCGTAGGACAATCCCCGTAGCTCTGGGACTAGTCTTGTTGCAAACCTTTGCACTTTCTCTAATTTCTTGACGTGCTTGACTAGGTGTGGATTCCAAACTGGTGCTGCATACTCCAGTATGAGCCTGACGTAAATGGTATACAGAGTCTTGAACGAATCCTTACTGAGGTATCGGAACGCTATCCGTAGGCTTGCCAGGCGCGCGTATGCTGCAGCAGTTATCTGATTGATGTGCGCCTCGAGAGATATGCTCGGTGTTATGCTCACCCCCAGATCTTTTTCCTTGAGTGAGGTTTGCAGACTTTGGCCGTCTAAACTATATTGTGACTGCGGTCTTCTTTGCCCTTCCCCAATCTTCATGACTTTGCATTTGGCAGGGTTAAACTCAAGGAGCCAGTTGCTGGACCAGGCTTGTAGCCTGTCCAGGTCTCTTTGTAGTCCTGCCTGATCCTCATCCGATTTGATTCTTCTCATTAACTTCACATCGTCCGCAAACAAGGTCACTTCTGAGTCTATCCCTTCCGTTATGTCATTCACATATACCAAGAACAGCACAGGTCCTAGGACTGACCCCTGTGGAACCCCGCTTGTCACAGGCGCCCACTCTGACACCTCGTCACGTACCATGACTCGTTGTTGCCTCCCTGTCAGGTATTCTCTGATCCATTGCAGTTCCTTTCCTGTTATGTGTGCCTGATCCTCTAGCTTTTGCAGTAACCTCTTGTGAGGAACTGTGTCGAAGGCCTTCTTGCAGTCCACAAAAATGCAGTCGATCCACCCCTCTCTCTCTTGTCTTACTTCTGTCACCTTGTCATAAAACTCTAATAGGTTTGTGACACAGGATTTTCCCTCCCTGAAACCATGCTGGTTGTCAATTATACACTTGTTTCTTTCCAGGTGCTCCACCACTCTCCTCCTGATGATCTTCTCCATGACCTTGCATACTATACACGTTAGTGATACAGGTCTGTAGTTTAGTGCCTCATGTCTGTCTCCCTTTTTAAAAATTGGGACTACATTTGCCATCTTCCATACCTCGGGAAGTTGCCCAGTTTCAAATGATGTGTTGAAGATCTTTGTTAATGGTACACACAATATCTCTGCTCCCTCTTTAAGGACCCACGGAGAGATGTTGTCTGGTCCCACCGCCTTTGAGGTGTCAAGTTCGCACAGCAGCTTCTTCACCTCCTCCTTGGTTATATGTATTTCATCCAGCACTTGCTGGTGCCCCCCTCCCCTGTTCTGATTTCCTGGAGTCCTACTGGTTTCCACTGTAAATACTTCTTTAAATCTCATGTTGAGCTCCTGACATACCTCCCGGTCGTTTCTTGTGAATTCCCCGTCACCTTTCCTCAGTCTGATTACCTGGTCCTTGACTGTTGTTTTCCTCCTGATATGGCTGTACAACAGCTTTGGGTCAGTCTTGACTTTTGATGCTATGTCATTTTCATATTGTCGCTAAGCCTCCCTTCTTATCTGTGCATATTCGTTTCTGGCTCTTCGGCTAATCTCTTTATTTTCCTGAGTTCTCAGTCTTCTGTATCTTTTCCATTCTCTAGTACACCTAGTTTTTGCCTCCCTACACCTTTGGGTGAACCAAGGACTCGTTCTGTTCTTCCCATTATTTCTGTTTCCCTTGGGAACAAACCTCTCCTCTGCCTCCTTGCATTTTGTTGCCACATAGTCCATCATTTCTTGTACTGCTTTTCCTGTCAGTTCCCTCTCCCACTGAATGTCTTGAAGGAAGTTCCTCATGCCTGGGTAGTTCCCCCTTTTGTAGTTTGGTTTTTCCCACCCTATTTCTGCTACTCTCTCCACTTGGAGCTCAACTATGTAGTCGAAGCACAGAACCACATGATCACTAGCTCCCAGGGGCCTTTCATACATGATATCCTCGATGTCCGAACAACTCAAGGTGAATACAAGGTCCAGTCTAGCTGGTTCATCCTCTCCTCTCTCTCTGGTAGTGTCTCTAACATGTTGATGCATGAGGTTTTCCAGTACCACATCCATCATCTTGGCTCTCCATGTTTCGGGACCCCCATGGGGCTCCAGATTTTCCCAGTCAATCTCCTTGTGATTGAAATCACCCATAACTAGTAACTTTGCTCCCCCCATGTGTGCTCTCCTGGCCACCTCGGCTAGTGTGTCGACCATTGCTCTGTTGCTCTCATCGTATTCTTCTCTTGGCCTCCTGCAGTTCTGTGGTGGGTTGTACATTACTGCAATTATCACCTTATGTCCCTCAGACTGGATTGTTCCTTCTAAGTAGTCCCTTTCGCCCGTGCCATCCATTCCTTCCATTTTCTCAAAACCCCACTGGTTTTTAATGAGCAGTGCAACTCCTCCTCCCCCTCTCCTCCCTCTGTATTTCCTGAGGATTTGATATCCGGATGGAAAGATTGAATCTGCTATTATTCTGGTGAGTTTTGTTTCTGTGAGTGCTATTATGTCTGGGGATGTCTCCTTGATTCTTTCGTGCCACTCCTCATACTTATTTGTTATTCCATCTGCATTTGTATACCACACCTTCAAATTCTTTTCTAAGACTGTGGTCTGGGAGGTGTATTGGGGTTGGGGAAGTGGGAGACCTGATAAGGAACTATGGGTGGTTGCTGTGGGGGTTGACTTTGTAGTGTAGAGGGTGGGGGCATTGGATGTGGCATGGGTGTTTTGGTTTAGAGTGTTTGGTTGCACTGGGGTTGACCTGGTTGGGAGGCTTCTATAGGAAGTTGTGAGGGAGGCTGTATTTGATCTTCCTGTGTCTGGGATCTCCTAACTGTCTTCTCCATCCCCTCTCTTTCCTCCTTTCGCCTTTGTACCATCTCTCTCAGTTTCCGCCTTTCTTCTTGTGTTCTGTCGCAGTCGAGATACACCTTCCTGTATGCCGGCATGTCCCTTAATCGTGTTTTCTCCTGCAGGATCCTGTTCCGAGTCGATTCTGCCTTGAAGGTCACTTTCACTGGCCGGGTTCTTTGTTTTACAAACCCCCCTATTCTCCGAAAATTTTCCAGCTGGGTCATGTCGTCTTCTCCTATTGCTTTCATGATGCTTTCAATTGCTGTTTTTTCCCTTGTTTTCTTTCTTCATATGTTTCCCCTTCAACTTCCTGGAGCCCATACACAAAGACTGACCTCACCCTTTTATTCTGCCACTGCATATCCCTGTGTATCCCCTCATTCAATTTGGTTTCCTCCATTGCAGCTTTCCTTTCTTCAGTTTCACTAGCTACTGTACTTGGGGTCAGTGGCCTGTCATTTTCCCTTCTCGGCTTTCCCTGGGCTCTGCTATGGTCTGTTAGGGCCTCCACATATAGCTTAGCTCTTTCATTTACTACAGTCTCCACTGATTGAGCTTCTACATGCAGTTGTGCCCCTTCTTTCCCTACAGTCCCCTTATTTGTGACTGAGGTAGCAGTCTCTGTTGTCAATCCCAAAATGTTCTTTAGTTCTTTAGGCTGTTTCAGATTTTTCAGTTCCTCTTCTAAACTCTGTATCCTAGCTTCTGCTGCTTTGACATGCACCTCCCACTTCCTGCTTTCCATGTCTATCCTCTCTTCCATTCTCATGCTAAGTTCTTCTAGTTTCTTTTCCCATTCATGTTCCCTTTTTGTGAGCTCCGCTGCCCAATCTTCCTTTGTACTTTCCTCCTCCTGTCCCTTGGTTTTTCTTGTTGCTCTATGGCAACCCATTTTTGTTTTATCCTGAGTGCCTCAGAGTGGGAAACCTATGTAATTCTGTATGTTAGGTTAGTATTGTGTATGTCAGAGTGTGGGGGAGGGGGGGGTAGACGAGGAACTGTGGCTATGTGGGAGAGGAGTGGAAACGAGGGAGAAGCAAGTGGGTGAGTGGGAGAGGGAGAGGGGGAAGGAGGGAGATGTGGGGAGGGGGAGGGTGAAAGAGGGAGGGGAGAGATCAGGGGAAGGAGTGAGATGCCAGTGGGGAAGAGGGGGAGTGTATGTGTGAGTCCGGCTATGTGTGTGTGTGTGTGTGTGTGTGTGTGTGTGTGTGTGTGTGTGTGTGTGTGTGTGTGTGTGTGTGTGTGTGTGTGTGTGTGTGTGTGTGTGTGTGTGTGTGTGTGTGTGTGTGTGTGTGTGTGTGTGTGTGTGTGTGTATGTATGTGTGTGTGTTGTGTGTAATCACCTATTTGTACTAACCTATTTGTGGTTGCAGGGGTCGAGTCATAGCTCCTGGCCCCGCCTCTTCACTGATTGCTACTAGGTCTTCTCTCTCCCTGCTCCATGAGCTTTATCATACCTTGCCTTAAAACTATGTGTGGTTCCCGCCTCCACTACTTCACTTTCTAGGCTATTCCACGGCTTGACTACTCTATGACTGAAGAAATACTTCCTAACATCCCTTTGATTCATCTGAGTCTTCAACTTCCAATTGTGACCTCTTGTGTCTGTGTCCCATCTCTGGAACATCCCGTCTTTGTCCACCTCGTCTATTCCGCGCAGTATTTTATATGTCGTTATCATGTCTCCCCTGACCCTCCTGGCCTCCAGTGTCGTCAGGCTGATTTCCCTCAACCTTTCTTCGTAGGACAATCCCCGTAGCTCTGGGACTAGTCTTGTTGCAAATCTTTGCACTTTTTCTAATTTCTTGACGTGCTTGACTAGGTGTGGATTCCAAACTGGTGCTGCATACTCCAGTATGGGCCTGACGTAAATGGTATACAGAGTCTTGAACGAATCCTTACTGAGGTATCGGAACGCTATCCGTAGGCTTGCCAGGCACCCATATGCTGCAGCAGTTATCTGATTGATGTGCGCCTCAGGAGATATGCTCGGTGTTATGCTCACCCCCAGATCTTTTTCCTTGAGTGAGGTTTGCAGACTTTGGCCGTCTAAACTATATTGTGACTGCGGTCTTCTTTGCCCTTCCCCAATCTTCATGACTTTGCATTTGGCAGGGTTAAACTCAAGGAGCCAGTTGCTGGACCAGGCTTGTAGCCTGTCCAGGTCTCTTTGTAGTCCTGCCTGATCCTCATCCGATTTGATTCTTCTCATTAACTTCACATCGTCCGCAAACAAGGTCACTTCTGAGTCTATCCCTTCCGTTATGTCATTCACATATACCAAGAACAGCACAGGTCCTAGGACTGACCCCTGTGGAACCCCGCTTGTCACAGGCGCCCACTCTGACACCTCGTCACGTACCATGACTCGTTGTTGCCTCCCTGTCAGGTATTCTCTGATCCATTGCAGTGCCTTTCCTGTTATGTGTGCCTGATCCTCTAGGTTTTGCAGTAACCTCTTGTGAGGAACTGTGTCAAAGGCCTTCTTGCAGTCCACAAAAATGCAGTCGATCCACCCCTCTCTCTCTTGTCTTACTTCTGTCACCTTGTCATAAAACTCTAATAGGTTTGTGACACAGGATTTTCCCTCCCTGAAACTATGCTGGTTGTCAATTATACACTTGTTTCTTTCCAGGTGCTCCACCACTCTCCTCCTGATGATCTTCTCCATGACCTTGCATACTATACACGTTAGTGATACAGGTCTGTAGTTTAGTGCCTCATGTCTGTCTCCCTTTTTAAAAATTGGGACTACATTTGCCATCTTCCATACCTCAGGGAGTTGCCCAGTTTCAAATGATGTGTCGAAGATCTTTGTTAACGGTACACACAATATCTCTGCTCCCTCTTTAAGGACCCATGGAGAGATGTTGTCTGGTCCCACCGCCTTTGAGGTGTCAAGTTCGCATAGCAGCTTCTTCACCTCCTCCTTGGTTATATGTACCTCATCCAGCACTTGCTGGTGCACCCCCCTGCTCTGATTTCCTGGAGTCCTACTGGTTTCCACTGTAAATACTTCTTTAAATCTTGTGTTGAGCTCCTGACATACCTCCCGGTCGTTTCTTGTGAATTCCCCATCACCCTTCCTCAGTCTGATTACCTGGTCCTTGACTGTTGTTTTCCTCCTGATGTGGCTGTTCAACAGCTTCGGGTCAGTCTTGACTTTCGATGCTATGTCATTTTCGTATTGCCGCTGAGCCTCCCTTCTTATCTGTGCATATTCGTTTCTGACTCTTCGGCTAATCTCTTTATTTTCCTGAGTTCTCAGTCTTCTGTACCTTTTCCATTCTCTAGTACACCTTGTTTTTGCCTCCCTACACCTTTGGGTGAACCAAGGACTCGTTCTGTTCTTCCCATTATTTCTGTTTCCCTTGGGAACAAACCTCTCCTCTGCCTCCTTGCATTTTGTTGCCACATAATCCATCATTTCTTGTACTGGTTTTCCTGTCAGTTCCCTCTCCCACTGAATGTCTTGAAAGAAGTTCCTCAACCCTGAGTAGTTTCCCCTTTTGTAGTTTGGTTTTTTCCACCCTATTCCTGCTGCTCTCTCCACTTGGAGCTCAACTATGTAGTCGAAGCACAGAACCACATGATCACTAGCTCCCAGGGGCCTTTCATACATGATATCCTCGATGTCAGAACTACTCAAGGTGAATACAAGGTCCAGTCTTGCTGGTTCATCCTCTCCTCTCTCTCTGGAAGTGTCTCTAACATGTTGATGCATGAGGTTCTCCAGTACCACATCCATCATCTTGGCTCTCCATGTTTCGGGACCCCCATGGGGCTCCAGGTTTTCCCAGTCAATCTCCTTGTGATTGAAATCACCCATAACTAGTAACTTTGCTCCCCCCATGTGTGCTCTCCTGGCCACCTCGGCTAGTGTGTCGACCATTGCTTTGTTGCTCTCATCGTATTCTTCTCTTGGCCTCCTGCAGTTCTGTGGTGGGTTGTACATTACTGCAATTATCACCTTATGTCCCTCAGACTGGATTGTTCCTACTAAGTAGTCCCTTTCGCCCATGCCATCCATTCCTTCCATTTTCTCAAAACCCCACTGGTTTTTAATGAGCAGTGCAACTCCTCCTCCCCCTCTCCTCCCTCTGTCTTTCCTGAGGATTTGATATCCGGATGGAAAGATTGAATCTGTTATTATTCTGGTGAGTTTTGTTTCTGTGAGTGCTATTATGTCTGGGGATGTCTCTTTGATTCTTTCGTGCCACTCCTCATACTTGTTTGTTATTCCATCTGCATTTGTATACCACACCTTCAACTTCTTTTCTAAGACTGTGGTCTGGGAAGTATATTGGGGTTGGGGAAGTGGGAGACCTGGTAAGGAACTATGGGTTGTTGCTGTGGGGGTGAAGTTTGTAATGTAGTGGGTGGGGGCATTGGATGTGGCATGGGTGTTTTGATTTAGAGTGTTTGGTTGCACTGGGGTTGACCTGGTTGGGAGGCTTCTATAGAAAGTTGTGAGGGAGGCTGTATTTGATCTTCTTCCTGGGTCTGGGATCTCCTGTCTGTCTTCTCCATCCCCTCTCTTTCCTCCTTTCGCCTTTGTACCATCTCTCTCAGTTTCTTCCTTTCTTCTTGTGTTCTGTCGCGGTCGAGATACACCTTCCTGTATGCCGTCATGTCCCTTAATCGTGCTTTCTCCTGCAGGATCCTGGTCCGAGTCACTTCTGCCTTGAAGGTCACTCTCACTGGCCGGGTTCTTTTTTTTACAAACCCCCCTATTCTCCGAAAATTTTCCAGCTGGGTCATTTCGTCTTCTCCTATTGCTTTCATGATGCTTTCAATTGCTTTTTTTTCCCCTTGTTTTCTTGCTTCATATGTTTCCCCTTCGACTTCCTGGAGCCCATACACAAAGACTGACCTCACCCTTTCATTCTGCCACTGCATACCCCTGTGTATCCCATCATTTAATTTGGTTTCCTCCACTGCAGCTTTCCTTTCATCAGTTTCACTGGCTAATGTACTTGGGCTCAGTGGCCTGTCATTTTCCCTTCTTGGCTTTCCTTGGGCTCTGTTGTTGTCTGTTAGGGCCTCCACATAAAGCTTAGCTCTTTCATTTGCTACAGTCCCCTCTGATAGAGCATCTCCATGCAGTTGTGCCCCTTCTTTCCCTACAGTCCCCTTATTTGTGACTGAGGTAGCAGTCTCTGTTGTCAATCCCAAACTGTTCTTTAGTTCTTTAGGCTGTTTCAGATTTTTCAATTCCTCTTCTAAACTCTGTATCCTAGCTTCTGCTGCTTTGACATGCGCCTCCCACTTCCTGCTTTCCATATCTATCCTCTCTTCCATTCTCATGCTAAGTTCTTCTAGTTTCTTTTCCCATTCATGATCCCTTTTTATGAGCTCTGCTGCCCAATCTTCCTTTGCATTTTCCTCCTCCTGTCCCTTGGTTTTTCTTGTTGCTCTCTGGCAACCCATTTTTGTTTTATCCTGATTGCCTCAGAGTGGGAAACCTATGTAGTTCTGTATGTTAGGTTAGTAGTGTGTATGTCAGAGTGTGGGGGGGGGGGAAGTAGTGGAGGAACTGTGGCTATGTGGGAGCTGAGTGGGGAGGGGTGGGGAGGGTTTAGGGTGAACAGGGGAGGGGAGGGTGATCGAGGGAGGGGAGGGATCAGGGGAAGTAGTGAGATGTCGGTGGTGAGGGGGGAGTGTATGTGTGTCTGGATATGTGTGTGTGTGTGTGTGTGTGTGTGTGTGTGTGTGTGTGTGTGTGTAATTTTGTGTGTAATTGTGTGTGGAATTATGTGTGGGTTTATTATGTACTGAAAGGTAGGTGGCTTGTGCGTTTAAGGTAAGTCTCAGTGGTCCTTGGCTGCCCACACCTTCTTGTGACCTGACCCCCAACCTCCTGGGACTTACCGCACTTACTTACAGTGTGTGTGTGTGTGTGTGTGTGTGTGTGTGTGTGTGTGTGTGTGTGTGTGTGTGTGTGTGTGTGTGTGTGTGTGTATGTGTGTATGTGGGTGTGTGTATGTGGGTGTGTGTGTGTGTACTCACCTAATTGTGGTTGAAGGGGTCGAGACTCAGCTCCTGGCCCCGCCTCTTCACTGATCGCTACTAGGTCCTCTCTCTCTGTTTCCTGAGCTTTGTCATACCTCGTCTTAAAGCTATGTATGATTCCTGCCTCCACTACATCACTTGCTAGGCTATTCCACTTCCTGACGACTCTGTGACTAAGAAATACTTCCTCTCTCTCTCTCTCTGTTAGTTAGTTACCATTTTGTCCTAGGCACATGTCGATTAGACACTAGGCCTGTAGTATATGCATGCATACGTGTGTGCGCGCGCGCGTGTGTGTGTGTGTCTGTGTGTGTCTGTGTGTGTGTGTCTGTGTGTGTGTGTGTGTGTGTGTGTGTGTGTCTGTGTGTGTGTGTGTGTGTGTGTGTGTGTGTGTGTGTGTGTGTGTGTGTGTGTGTGTGTGTGTGTGTGTGTGTGTGTGTGTGTACTCACCTAATTGAGGCTGCAGGGGTCGAGACTCGGCTACTGAAACCGCCTCTTGGTGTGTGTGTGTGTGTGTGTGTGTGTGTGTGTGTGTGTGTGTGTGTCCTCACAATCATAACCATCACTGATTTCTGTCATTAAAAGTCTAATTTTATCTAATAGCTTAGACCAGAAAACAGAGATTCTACTCTCTCTCTCTCTCTCTCTCTCTCTCTCTCTCTCTCTCTCTCTCTCTCTCTCTCTCTCTCTCTCTCTCTCTCTCTCTCTCTCTTGCAGGACAGGAAATGCCAGTGCCACCTCAGCAAATTTCCAGTGTCCTGCTGAGGATATCAGTGCCACCACTTGCCACCTCATTTCCTCTTCACGTATGTTTGGTAATGGTGATATCGCCAGAATTCACCAGGTTTTTCCTTGTGTCACGCTGTATGTCGTCTCCTCTGTCACCAGTCTCTTAAAACAATCTCACCTATATTTAAAATCTGGTATCAGTTTTCACTACAAACCTCTGAAAGATTTCGAGAGCTTTCGTACTCCCGTAACCCAGCCCTGGGCCAGGGCTGTGGTGCTTGCTTGGTCAGATAAGATAAGATAAGATTTCGTTCGGATTTTTAACCCCGGAGGGTTAGCCACCCAGGATAACCCAAGAAAGTCAGTGCGTCATCGAGGACTGTCTAACTTATTTCCATTGGGGTCCTTAATCTTGTCCCCCAGGATGCGACCCACACCAGTCGACTAACACCCAGGTACCTATTTGCTGCTAGGTGAACAGGACAATAGGTGTAAGGAAACGTGTCGGAATTTCCACCCGCCGGGAATCGAACCCGGGCCCTCCGTGTGTGAAGCGGGAACTTTAGCCACCAGACCACCGGGCCACCCCTAGGCCACCGGGCCTGTTACTGGCGGCGGTTCACTGGCCCACATACCCATCACGCCTGGTTGATCCGTCACTTAGCTGAGAAACACACGTCTAATTTTCTTTAGAAAACTTTACTTGTTCCAGTAATATTTCTGATATCTGTTATAGTGTTAAACAGTCTGGACCCACGGATGTTTACACAGTATTCAGCTGTGCCCATAGTGCCCCTACTTTTCACTGGGTTTATTTTACAAATTCTTCCATCTTTTTCACTCCAGTATTGTATGGCAGTGTGCAGGTTTGGGACTAGACCCTCAAGCACTTTCCATGTACATAATTATGTAGCTCTCCGCTCCACTGAGTACACATGTAAGACTGAGATATTCATTGTAATTCAAATGTTTTACTGTGTCTGTGCGATCTGTAAATGATCTCTGTGTGCAGTGTGCAGTGTACAGTGTGCAGCATCACAGTGTGCAGTAACACAGTGTGCAGCAACCCAGTGTGCAGTAACACAGTGTGCAGCACAGTGTGCAGCATCACAGTGTGCAGTATCACAGTGTGCAGTAACACAGTGTGCAGCAACCCACTGTGCAGTATCACAGTGTGCAGTAACAGAGTGTGCAGCAACCCACTGTGCAGTATCACAATGTGCAGTAACACAGTGTGCAGCACAGTGTGCAGTATCACAGTGTGCAGTAACACAGTGTGCAGCAACCCACTGTGCAGTATCACAGTGTGCAGTAACACAGTGTGCAGCACAGTGTGCAGTAACACAGTGTGCAGCAACCCACTGTGCAGTATCACAGTGTGCAGTAACACAGTGTGCAGCAACCCACTGTGCAGTATCACAGTGTGCAGTAACACAGTGTGCAGCATCACAGTGTGCAGTATCACAGTGTGCAGCAACACAGTGTGCAGTATCACAGTGTGCAGTAACACAGTGTGCAGCATCACAGTGTGCAGCATCACAGTGTGCAGTATCACAGTGTGCAGCATCACAGTGTGCAGCATCACAGTGTGCAGTATCACAGTGTGCAGTATCACAGTGTGCAGCATCACAGTGTGCAGCATCACAGTGTGCAGTATCACAGTGTGCAGCATCACAGTGTGCAGCATCACTGTGTGCAGTATCACAGTGTGCAGTATCACAGTGTGCAGTATCACAGTGTGCAGTATCACAGTGTGCAGTATCACAGTGTGCAGCAACACAGTGTGCAGCAACACAGTGTGCAGCATCACAGTGTGCAGCAACACAGTGTGCAGTATCACAGTGTGCAGCAACACAGTGTGCAACATCACAGTGTGCAGTAACACAGTGTGCAGTATCACAGTGTGCAGCAACACAGTGTGCAGCAACACAGTGTGCAGTATCACAGTGTGCAGTATCACAGTGTGCAGTATCACAGTGTGCAGTATCACAGTGTGCAGTATCACAGTGTGCAATATCACAGTGTGCAGTATCACAGTGTGCAGTATCACAGTGTGCAGTATCACAGTGTGCAGCAACACAGTGTGCAGTAACACAGTGTGCAGCATCACAGTGTGCAGCAACACAGTGTGCAGCATCACAGTGTGCAGCAACACAGTGTGCAGCATCACAGTGTGCAGCAACACAGTGTGCAGTATCACAGTGTGCAGCATCACAGTGTGCAGCAACACAGTGTGCAGTATCACAGTGTGCAGCATCACAGTGTGCAGTATCACAGTGTGCAGCAACACAGTGTGCAGTATCACAGCGTGCAGTATCACAGTGTGCAGCAACACAGTGTGCAGCAACACAGTGTGCAGCAACACAGTGTGCAGCAACACAGTGTGCAGCAACACAGTGTGCAGTATCACAGTGTGCAGTATCACAGTGTGCAGCATCACAGTGTGCAGCAACACAGTGTGCAGTATCACAGTGTGCAGCATCACAGTGTGCAGTATCACAGTGTGCAGCAACACAGTGTGCAGTATCACAGTGAGCAGCATCACAGTGTGCAGTAACACAGTGTGCAGCATCACAGTGTGCAGCAACACAGTGTGCAGTAACACAGTGTGCAGTATCACAGTGTGCAGTATCACAGTGTGCAGTATCACAGTGTGCAGCAACACAGTGTGCAGCAACACAGTGTGCAGCATCACAGCGTGCAGCAACACAGTGTGCAGTATCACAGTGTGCAGCAACACAGTGTGCAACATCACAGTGTGCAGTAACACAGTGTGCAGTATCACAGTGTGCAGCAACACAGTGTGCAGCAACACAGTGTGCAGTATCACAGTGTGCAGCAACACAGTGTGCAGCAACACAGTGTGCAGCATCACAGTGTGCAGCAACACAGTGTGCAGCATCACAGTGTGCAGTATCACAGTGTGCAGCAACACAGTGTGCAGTATCACAGTGTGCAGCAACACAGTGTGCAGCAACACAGTGTGCAGCAACACAGTGTGCAGTATCACAGTGTGCAGTATCACAGTGTGCAGCATCACAGTGTGCAGTATCACAGTGTGCAGTATCACAGTGTGCAGCATCACAGTGTGCAGTATCACAGTGTGCAGTATCACAGTGTGCAGCAACACAGTGTGCAGTAACACAGTGTGCAGCATCACAGTGTGCAGCAACACAGTGTGCAGCATCACAGTGTGCAGCAACACAGTGTGCAGCATCACAGTGTGCAGCAACACAGTGTGCAGTATCACAGTGTGCAGCAACACAGTGTGCAGCAACACAGTGTGCAGCATCACAGTGTGCAGTATCACAGTGTGCAGCATCACAGTGTGCAGTATCACAGTGTGCAGCAACACAGTGTGCAGTATCACAGTGTGCAGTATCACAGTGTGCAGCAACACAGTGTGCAGCAACACAGTGTGCAGCAACACAGTGTGCAGCAACACAGTGTGCAGCAACACAGTGTGCAGTATCACAGTGTGCAGTATCACAGTGTGCAGCATCACAGTGTGCAGCAACACAGTGTGCAGTATCACAGTGTGCAGCATCACAGTGTGCTGTATCACAGTGTGCAGCAACACAGTGTGCAGTAATACAGTATGCAGCATCACAGTGTGCAGTAACACAGTGTGCAGCAACACAGTGTGCAGCATCACAGTGAGCAGCAACACAGTGTGCAGTAACACAGTGTGCAGCAACACAGTGTGCAGTAATACAGTATGCAGCATCACAGTGAGCAGCAACACAGTGTGCAGTAACACAGTGTGCAGCAACACAGTGTGCAGTAACACAGTGTGCAGCAACACAGTGTGCAGTATCACAGTGTGCAGCATCACAGTGAGCAGCAACACAGTGTGCAGTAACACAGTGTGCAGCAACACAGTGTGCAGTATCACAGTGAGCAGCAACACAGTGTGCAGCAACACAGTGTGCAGCAACACAGTGTGCAGCAACACGTTGTGCAGCAACACAGTGTGCAGTATCACAGTGAGCAGCAACACAGTGTGCAGCAACACAGTGTGCAGCAACACAGTGTGCAGTATCACAGTGTGCAGCAACACAGTGTGCAGTATCACAGTGTGCAGCAACACAGTGTGCAGTAACACAGTGTGCAGCAACACAGTGTGCAGTATCACAGTGAGCAGCAACACAGTGTGCAGTATCACAGTGTGCAGCAACACAGTGTGCAGCAACACAGTGTGCAGCAACACAGTGTGCAGTATCACAGTGTGCAGTATCACAGTGTGCAGTATCACAGTGTGCAGTATCACAGTGTGCAGTATCACAGTGTGCAGTATCACAGTGTGCAGCAACACAGTGTGCAGTATCACCGTGAGCAGCATCACAGTGTGCAGCAACACAGTGTGCAGTGTCAGTGTGCAGCAACACAGTGTGCAGTGTCAGTGTGCAGCAACACAGTGTGCAGCAACACAGTGTGCAGTATCACAGTGTGCAGCAACACAGTGTGCAGTATCACAGTGTGCAGTATCACAGTGTGCAGCAACACAGTGTGCAGTGTCAGTGTGCAGCAACACAGTGTGCAGCAACACAGTGTGCAGTATCACAGTGTGCAGCAACACAGTGTGCAGTATCACAGTGTGCAGTATCACAGTGTGCAGTATCACAGTGTGCAGTA
Organism: Cherax quadricarinatus; assembly: GCF_038502225.1. Classification (NCBI taxonomy): domain Eukaryota; kingdom Metazoa; phylum Arthropoda; class Malacostraca; order Decapoda; family Parastacidae; genus Cherax; species Cherax quadricarinatus. The sequence continues at coordinate 20,091,057 of NC_091359.1, read as the reverse complement.
TCACAGTGTGCAGTATCACAGTGTGCAGTATCACAGTGTGCAGTATCACAGTGTGCAGTATCACAGTGTGCAGTATCACAGTGTGCAGTATCACAGTGTGCAGTATCACAGTGTGCAGTAACACAGTGTGCAGTATCACAGTGTGCAGTATCACAGTGTGCAGTAACACAGTGTGCAGTATCACAGTGTGCAGCAACACAGTGTGCAGTATCACAGTGTGCAGTATCAGTGTGCAGTATCACAGTGTGCAGTATCACAGTGTGCAGTATCACAGTGTGCAGTATCACAGTGTGCAGTATCACAGTGTGCAGTAACACAGTGTGCAGTATCACAGTGTGCAGTATCACAGTGTGCAGTATCACAGTGTGCAGTATCAGTGTGCAGTATCACAGTGTGCAGTATCACAGTGTGCAGTATCACAGTGTGCAGTATCACAGTGTGCAGTATCACAGTGTGCAGTATCACAGTGTGCAGTATCACAGTGTGCAGCAACACAGTGTGCAGCAACACAGTGTGCAGTATCACAGTGTGCAGTATCACAGTGTGCAGTATCACAGTGTGCAGTATCACAGTGTGCAGTATCACAGTGTGCAGTATCACAGTGTGCAGCAACACAGTGTGCAGCAACACAGTGTGCAGTATCACAGTGTGCAGTATCACAGTGTGCAGCAACACAGTGTGCAGCAACACAGTGTGCAGTATCACAGTGTGCAGCAACACAGTGTGCAGTATCACAGTGTGCAGTATCACAGTGTGCAGCAACACAGTGTGCAGCAACACAGTGTGCAGCAACACAGTGTGCAGTATCACAGTGTGCAGTATCACAGTGTGCAGTATCACAGTGTGCAGCAACACAGTGTGCAGCAACACAGTGTGCAGTATCACAGTGTGCAGTATCACAGTGTGCAGCAACACAGTGTGCAGCAACACAGTGTGCAGTATCACAGTGTGCAGCAACACAGTGTGCAGCATCACAGTGTGCAGCAACACAGTGTGCAGTATCACAGTGTGCAGCATCACAGTGTGCAGTATCACAGTGTGCAGCAACACAGTGTGCAGTATCACAGTGTGCAGTATCACAGTGTGCAGTATCACAGTGTGCAGCAACACAGTGTGCAGCAACACAGTGTGCAGTATCACAGTGTGCAGTAACACAGTGTGCAGTATCACAGTGTGCAGTATCACAGTGTGCAGCAACACAGTGTGCAGTATCACAGTGTGCAGTATCACAGTGTGCAGCAACACAGTGTGCAGTGTCAGTGTGCAGCAACACAGTGTGCAGCAACACAGTGTGCAGTATTTCAGTGTGCAGCATCACAGTGTGCAGTATCACAGTGAGCAGCAACACAGTGTGCAGTATCACAGTGTGCAGTATCACAGTGTGCAGCAACACAGTGTGCAGTATCACAGTGTGCAGTAACACAGTGTGCAGTATCACAGTGTGCAGTATCACAGTGTGCAGCAACACAGTGTGCAGTATCACAGTGAGCAGCAACACAGTGTGCAGTATCACAGTGTGCAGCAACACAGTGTGCAGCAACACAGTGTGCAGTATCACAGTGTGCAGTAACACAGTGTGCAGTATCACAGTGTGCAGCAACACAGTGTGCAGCAACACAGTGTGCAGTATCACAGTGTGCAGCAACACAGTGTGCAGCATCACAGTGTGCAGCAACACAGTGTGCAGCAACACAGTGTGCAGTATCACAGTGTGCAGTATCACAGTGTGCAGCAACACAGTGTTCAGCATCACAGTGTGCAGCAACACAGTGTGCAGCAACACAGTGTGCAGTATCACAGTGTGCAGTATCACAGTGTGCAGCAACACAGTGTGCAGTATCACAGTGTGCAGCATCACAGTGTGCAGCAACACAGTGTGCAGTATCACAGTGTGCAGCAACACAGTGTGCAGTATCACAGTGTGCAGCAACACAGTGTGCAGCAACACATTGTGCAGCAACACAGTGTGCAGTATCACAGTGTGCAGCAACACAGTGTGCAGTATCACAGTGTGCAGCAACACAGTGTGCAGTATCACAGTGTGCAGCAACACAGTGTGCAGCAACACAGTGTGCAGCAACACAGTGTGCAGTATCACAGTGTGCAGCAACACAGTGTGCAGTATCACAGTGTGCAGCATCACAGTGTGCAGCAACACAGTGTGCAGTATCACAGTGTGCAGCAACACAGTGTGCAGCATCACAGTGTGCAGCAACACAGTGTGCAGCAACACAGTGTGCAGTATCACAGTGTGCAGTATCACAGTGTGCAGCAACACAGTGTGCAGCATCACAGTGTGCAGCAACACAGTGTGCAGCAACACAGTGTGCAGTATCACAGTGTGCAGTATCACAGTGTGCAGCAACACAGTGTGCAGTATCACAGTGTGCAGCATCACAGTGTGCAGCAACACAGTGTGCAGTATCACAGTGTGCAGCAACACAGTGTGCAGTATCACAGTGTGCAGCAACACAGTGTGCAGCAACACAGTGTGCAGCAACACAGTGTGCAGTATCACAGTGTGCAGCAACACAGTGTGCAGTATCACAGTGTGCAGCAACACAGTGTGCAGTATCACAGTGTGCAGCAACACAGTGTGCAGCAACACAGTGTGCAGCAACACAGTGTGCAGTATCACAGTGTGCAGCAACACAGTGTGCAGTATCACAGTGTGCAGCATCACAGTGTGCAGCAACACAGTGTGCAGTATCACAGTGTGCAGCAACACAGTGTGCAGTATCACAGTGTGCAGTATCACAGTGTGCAGCAACACAGTGTGCAGTATCACAGTGTGCAGTATCACAGTGTGCAGCAACACAGTGTGCAGTATCACAGTGTGCAGTATCACAGTGTGCAGCAACACAGTGTGCAGTATCACAGTGTGCAGTATCACAGTGAGCAGCAACACAGTGTGCAGTATCACAGTGTGCAGTATCACAGTGTGCAGTATCACAGTGTGCAGTATCACAGTGTGCAGCAACACAGTGTGCAGCATCACAGTGTGCAGCAACACAGTGTGCAGTATCACAGTGTGCAGCAACACAGTGTGCAGTATCACAGTGTGCAGTATCACAGTGTGCAGCAACACAGTGTGCAGTATCACAGTGTGCAGCAACACAGTGTGCAGTATCACAGTGTGCAGTATCACAGTGTGCAGCAACACAGTGTGCAGCATCACAGTGTGCAGCAACACAGTGTGCAGCATCACAGTGTGCAGCAACACAGTGTGCAGTATCACAGTGTGCAGCAACACAGTGTGCAGTATCACAGTGTGCAGCAACACAGTGTGCAGTATCACAGTGTGCAGCATCACAGTGTGCAGTATCACAGTGTGCAGCAACACAGTGTGCAGTATCACAGTGTGCAGCAACACAGTGTGCAGTATCCCAGTGTGCAGTATCACAGTGTGCCGCAACACAGTGTGCAGCAACACAGTGTGCAGCATCACAGTGTGCAGCATCACAGTGCACAGTAACACAGTGTGCAGCATCACAGTGTGCAGCAACACAGTGTGCAGCAACACAGTGTACAGTATCACAGTGTGCAGCAACAGATTGTGCAGCAACAGAGTGTGCAGCAACACAGTGTGCAGCAACACAGTGTGCAGCAACACAGTGTGCAGCATCACAGTGTGCAGCATCACAGTGCACAGTAACACAGTGTGTAGCATCACAGTGTGCAGCAACACAGTGTGCAGCAACACAGTGTGCAGCAACACAGTGTGCAGCATCACAGTGTGCAGCATCACAGTGCACAGTAACACAGTGTGCAGCATCACAGTGTGCAGCAACACAGTGTGCAGCAACACAGTGTGCAGCAACACAGTGTGCAGCATCACAGTGTGCAGCATCACAGTGCACAGTAACACAGTGTGCAGCATCACAGTGTGCAGCAACACAGTGTGCAGCAACACAGTGTACAGTATCACAGTGTGCAGCATCACAGTGTGCAGCATCACAGTGCACAGTAACACAGTGTGCAGCATCACAGTGTGCAGCAACACAGTGTGCAGCAACACAGTGTGCAGCAACACAGTGTGCAGTATCACAGTGTGCAGCAACATAGTGTGCAACATCACAGTGTGCAGTAACACGGTGTGCAGTATCACAGTACGCAGCAACAGAGTGTGCAGCATCACAGTGTGCAGTAACACAGTGTGCAGTATCACAGTGTGCAGTAACACAGTGTGCAGCATGACAGTGTGCAGCATGACAGTGTGCAGCATCACAGTGTGCAGCATCACAGTGTGCAGTATCACAGTGTGCAGTAACACAGTGTGCAGTATCACAGTGTGCGGTATCACAGTGAGCAGCATCACAGTGCACAGCAACACAGTGTGCAGCATCACAGTGTGCAGTATCACAGTGTGCAGTATCACAGTGTGCAGTATCACAGTGTGCAGTATCACAGTGTGCAGCAACACAGTGTGCAGCAACACAGTGTGCAGTATCACAGTGTGCAGTAACACAGTGTGCAGTATCACAGTGTGCAGTATCACAGTGTGCAGTATCACAGTGTGCAGCAACACAGTGTGCAGCAACACAGTGTGCAGTATCACAGTGTGCAGTAACACAGTGTGCAGTATCACAGTGTGCAGTATCACAGTGTGCAGTATCACAGTGTGCAGTATCACAGTGTGCAGTATCACAGTGTGCAGTATCACAGTGTGCAGTATCACAGTGTGCAGTAACACAGTGTGCAGTATCACAGTGTGCAGTATCACAGTGTGCAGTATCACAGTGTGCAGTATCACAGTGTGCAGTATCACAGTGTGCAGTATCACAGTGTGCAGCAACACAGTGTGCAGTATCACAGTGTGCAGTATCACAGTGTGCAGTATCACAGTGTGCAGTAACACAGTGTGCAGTATCACAGTGTGCAGTATCACAGTGTGCAGTATCACAGTGTGCAGTATCACAGTGTGCAGTATCACAGTGTGCAATATCACAGTGTGCAGTATCACAGTGTACAGTATCACAGTGTGCAGTAACACAGTGTGCAGTATCACAGTGTGCAGTATCACAGTGTGCAGTATCACAGTGTGCAGCAACACAGTGTGCAGTATCACAGTCTGCAGTATCAGAGTGTGCGGTATCACAGTGTGCAGCATCACAGTGTGCAGTATCACAGTCTGCAGTATCAGAGTGTGCGGTATCACAGTGTGCAGCATCACAGTGTGCAGTATCACAGTGTGCAGTATCACAGTGTGCAGGATCACAGTGTGCAGTATCACAGTGTGCAGCAACACAGTGTGCAGTATCAGAGTGTGCGGTATCACAGTGTGCAGCATCACAGTGTGCAGCAACACAGTGTGCAGTATCAGAGTGTGCGGTATCACAGTGTGCAGCATCACAGTGTGCAGTATCACAGTGTGCAGTATCACAGTGTGCAGTATCACAGTGTGCGGTATCACAGTGCACAGCAACAAAGTGTGCAGTAACACAGTGTGCAGCAACACAGTGTGCAGTATCACAATGTGCAGCATCACAGTGTGCAGTATCACATTGTGCAGCATCACAGTGTGCAGTATCACAGTGTGCAGTATCACAGTGTGCAGTATCAGAGTGTTCAGTATCACAGTGCACAGCAACACAGTGTGCAGTATCACAGTGTGCAGTATCACAGTGTGCAGCATCACAGTGTGCAGTAACACAGTGTGCAGTATCACAGTGTGCGGTATCACAGTGTGCAGTATCACAGTGTGCGGCATCACAGTGCACAGCAACACAGTGTGCAGTATCAAAGTGTGCAGTGACACAGTGTGCAGCATCACAGTGTGCAGCATCACAGTGTGAAGCATCAGAGTGTGCAGCATCACAGTGTGCAGTATCACAGTGTGCAGTATCACAGTGTGCAGTATCACAGTGCACAGCATCACAGTGTGCAGTATCACAGTGTGCAGCATCACAGTGCTCAGCAACACAGTGTGCAGTAACACAGTGTGCAGTATCACAGTGTGCAGTATCACAGTGTGCAGTATCACAGTGTGCAGTATCACAGTGTGCAGTATCACAGTGTGCAGTATCACAGTGTGCAGTATCACAGTGTGCAGTATCACAGTGTGCAGTAACACAGTGTGCAGTATCACAGTGTGCAGTATCACAGTGTGCAGTATCACAGTGTGCAGTATCACAGTGTGCAGTATCAGAGTGTGCAGTATCACAGTGTGCAGTATCACAGTGTGCAGTATCACAGTGTGCAGTATCACAGTGTGCAGTATCACAGTGTGCAGTATCACAGTGTGCAGTATCACAGTGTGCAGTATCACAGTGTGCAGTATCACAGTGTGCAGTAACACAGTGTGCAGTATCACAGTGTGCAGTATCACAGTGTGCAGTATCACAGTGTGCAGTATCACAGTGTGCAGTAACACAGTGTGCAGTATCACAGTGTGCAGCATCACAGTGTGCAGTATCACAGTGTGCAGTATCACAGTGTGCAGTATCACAGTGTGCAGTATCACAGTGTGCAGTATCACAGTGTGCAGTATCACAGTGAGCAGTATCACAGTGTGCAGTATCACAGTGTGCAGTATCACAGTGCACAGCATCACAGTGTGCAGTATCACAGTGTGCAGTATCACAGTGTGCAGTATCACAGTGTGCAGTATCACAGTGCACAGCATCACAGTGTGCAGTATCACAGTGTGCAGTATCACAGTGTGCAGTATCACATTGTGCAGTATCACAGTGTGCAGTATCAAGGTGTGCAGTATCACAGTGTGCAGCATCACAGTGCACAGGATCAGAGTGTGCAGCATCACAGTGCACAGCATCACAGTGTGCAGTATCACAGTGCACAGCATCACAGTGTGCAGTATCACAGTGTGCAGCATCACAGTGTACAGTATCACAGTGTGCAGCAACACAGTGTGCAGTATCACAGTTTGCAGCATCACAGTGTGCAGTATCACAGTGTGCAGCATCACAGTGTGCAGTAACACAGTGTGCAGCAACACAGTGTGCAGTATCACAGTTTGCAGCATCACAGTGCACAGCATCACAGTGTGCAGTATCACAGTGCACAGCATCACAGTGTGCAGTATCACAGTGTGCAGCATCACAGTGTACAGTATCACAGTGTGCAGCATCACAGTGTGCAGTATCGCAGTGTGCAGCATCACAGTGTGCAGCATCACAGTGTGCAGTAACACAGTGTGCAGCAACACAGTGTGCAGTATCGCAGTGTGCAGCATCACAGTGTGCAGTATCACAGTATAAAGTATCACAGTGTGCAGCATCACAGTGTGCATTATCACAGTGTGCATTATCACAGTGTGCAGCATCACAGTATAAAATATCACAGTGTGCAGCATCACAGTGTGCATTATCACAGTGTGCATTATCACAGTGTGCAGCATCACAGTATAAAGTATCACAGTGTGCAGCATCACAGTGTGCATTATCACAGTGTGCATTATCACAGTGTGCAGCAACACAGTGTGCAGTATCACAGTGTGCATTATCACAGTGTGCATTATCACAGTGTGCAGTATCACAGTGTGCAGCAACACAGTGTGCAGTATCACAGTGTGCAGCAACACAGTGTGCAGTATCACAGTGTGCAGCAACACAGTGTGCAGTATCACAGTGTGCAGCAACACAGTGTGCAGTAACACAGTGTGCAGCAACACAGTGTGCAGTATCACAGTGTGCAGCAACACAGTGTGCAGTATCACAGTGTGCAGCAACACAGTGTGCAGTAACACAGTGTGCAGCAACACAGTGTGCAGTATCACAGTGTGCAGCAACGCAGTGTGCAGCAACACAGTGTGCAGCATCACAGTGTGCAGTATCACAGTGTGCAGTATCACAGTGTGCAGTATCACAGTGTGCAGTATCACAGTGTGCAGTATCACAGTGTGCAGCAACACAGTGTGCAGCATCACAGTGTGCAGTATCACAGTGTGCAGTATCACAGTGTGCAGTATCACAGTGTGCAGTATCACAGTGTGCAGTATCACAGTGTGCAGTATCACAGTGTGCAGCAACACAGTGTGCAGCAACACAGTGTGCAGTATCACAGTGTGCAGCATCACAGTGTGCAGTATCACAGTGTGCAGTATCACAGTGTGCAGTATCACAGTGTGCAGCAACACAGTGTGCAGTATCACAGTGTGCATCATCACAGTGTGCAGTATCACAGTGTGCAGCAACACAGTGTGCAGTATCACAGTGTGCAGTATCACAGTGTGCAGTAACACAGTGTGCAGTATCACAGTGTGCAGTATCACAGTGTGCAGTATCACAGTGTGCAGCAACACAGTGTGCAGCAACACAGTGTGCAGTATCACAGTGTGCATCATCACAGTGTGCAGTATCACAGTGTGCAGCAACACAGTGTGCAGTATCACAGTGTGCAGTATCACAGTGTGCAGTAACACAGTGTGCAGTATCACAGTATGCAGTATCACAGTGTGCAGTATCACAGTGTGCAGCAACACAGTGTGCAGCAACACAGTGTGCAGTATCACAGTGTGCAGCATCACAGTGTGCAGTATCACAGTGTGCAGCAACACAGTGTGCAGTATCACAGTGTGCAGTATCACAGTGTGCAGTATCACAGTGTGCAGCAACACAGTGTGCAGTATCACAGTGTGCATCATCACAGTGTGCAGTATCACAGTGTGCAGCAACACAGTGTGCAGTATCACAGTGTGCAGCATCACAGTGTGCAGTATCACAGTGTGCAGTATCACAGTGTGCAGTATCACAGTGTGCAGTATCACAGTGTGCAGCAACACAGTGTGCAGTATCACAGTGTGCAGCATCACAGTGTGCAGTATCACAGTGTGCAGTATCACAGTGTGCAGCAACACAGTGTGCAGTATCACAGTGTGCAGCAACACAGTGTGCAGTATCACAGTGTGCAGCATCACAGTGTGCAGTATCACAGTGTGCAGCATCACAGTGTGCAGTATCACAGTGTGCAGTATCACAGTGTGCAGTATCACAGTGTGCAGCAACACAGTGTGCAGTATCACAGTGTGCAGCAACACAGTGTGCAGTATCACAGTGTGCAGCATCACAGTGTGCAGTATCACAGTGTGCAGCAACACAGTGTGCAGTATCACAGTGTGCAGCAACACAGTGTGCAGTATCACAGTGTGCAGTATCACAGTGTGCAGTATCACAGTGTGCAGCAACACAGTGTGCAGTATCACAGTGTGAAGTATCACAGTGTGCCGTATCACAGTGTGCAGTATCACAGTGTGCAGCAACACAGTGTGCAGCAACACAGTGTGCAGTATCACAGTGTGCAGTATCACAGTGTGCAGTATCACAGTGTGCATTATCACAGTGTGCAGCATCACAGTGTGCAGCAACACAGTGTGCAGTATCACAGTGTGCAGTATCACAGTGTGCAGTATCACAGTGTGCAGTATCACAGTGTGCAGTAACACAGTTTGCAGTATCACAGTGTGCAGTAACACAGTGTGCAGTATCACAGTGTGCAGTATCACAGTGTGCAGTATCACAGTGCGCAGTATCACAGTGTGCAGCAACACAGTGTGCAGTATCACAGTGTGCAGTATCACAGTGTGCAGTAACACAGTGTGCAGTATCACAGTGTGCAGCATCACAGTGTGCAGTATCACAGTGTGCAGCAACACAGTGTGCAGTAACACAGTGTGGAGTATCACAGTGTGCAGCATCACAGTGTGCAGTAACACAGTGTGCAGTATCACAGTGTGCAGCATCACAGTGTGCAGTATCACAGTGTGCAGCAACGCAGTGTGCAGTATCACAGTGTGCAGCATCACAGTGTGCAGTATCACAGTGTGCAGCATCACAGTGTGCAGTATCACAGTGTGCAGCAACGCAGTGTGCAGTATCACAGTGTGCAGCATCACAGTGTGCAGTATCACAGTGTGCGGTATCACAGTGTGCAGTATCACATTGCACAGCAACACAGTGTGCAGTATCACAGTGTGCAGCATCAGAGTGTGCAGTAACACAGTGTGCAGTATCACAGCGTGCAGTATCACAGTGTGTAGTATCACATTGCACAGCAACACAGTGTGCAGTATCACAGTGTGCAGCATCAGAGTGTGCAGCATCACAGTGTGCAGCATCACAGCGTGCAGTATCACAGTGCACAGCAACACAGTGTGCAGTATCACAGTGCACAGCAACACAGTGTGCAGTGTCACAGTGTGCAGTGACACAGTGTGCAGCATCACAGCGTGCAGTATCACAGTGCACAGCAAAACAGTGTGCAGTATTACAGTGCACAGCAACACAGTGTGCAGTGTCACAGTGTGCAGTGACACAGTGTGCAGCATCACAGTGTGCAGTATCACAGTGTGCAGCATCACAGCGTGCAGTATCACAGTGCACAGCATCACAGCGTGCAGTATCACAGTGCACAGCAACACAGTGTGCAGTGTCACAGTGTGCAGCATCACAGTGTGCAGCATCACAGTGTGCAGTGTCACAGTGTGCAGCATCACAGTGTGCAGCATCACAGTGTGCAGCATCACAGTGTGCAGCATCACAGTGTGCAGCATCACAGTGTGCAGCATCACAGTGTGCAGTATCACAGTGTGCAGCATCACAGTGTGCAGTATCACAGTGTGCAGCATCACAGAGTGCAGCATCACAGTGTGCAGCATCACAGTGTGCAGTGACACAGTGTGCAGCATCACAGTGTGCAGCATCACAGTGTGCAGTGTCACAGTGTGCAGTGTCACAGTGTGCAGTGTCACAGTGTGCAGTATCACAGTGTGCAGCATCACAGTGTGCAGCATCACAGTGTGCAGCATCACAGTGTGCAGTGTCACAGTGTGCAGCATCACAGTGTGCAGTGTCACAGTGTGCAGTGTCACAGTGTGCAGTGTCACAGTGTGCAGCATCACAGTGTGCAGCATCACAGTGTGCAGCATCACAGTGTGCAGTGTCACAGTGTGCAGCATCACAGTGTGCAGCATCACAGTGTGCAGCATCACAGTGTGCAGTGTCACAGTGTGCAGTGTCACTGTGTGCAGTGACACAGTGTGCAGCATCACAGTGTGCAGCATCACAGTGTGCAGCATCACAGTATGGAGCATCACAGTGCACAGCATCACAGTGTGCAATATCACAGTGTGCAGTATCACAGTGTGCAGCATCACAGTGCACAGCAACACAGTGTGCAGCATCACAGTGTGCAGCATTACAGTGTGCAAAATCACAGTGTGCAGTATCACAGTGCACAGCAACACAGTGTGCAGCATCACATTGCACAGCATCATAGTGTGCAAAATCACAGTGTGCAATATCACAGTGCACAGCAACACAGTGTGCAGCATCACAGTGTACAGTATCACAGTGCACAGCAACACAGTGTGCAGCATCACAGTGTGCAGTATCACAGTGTGCAGTATCACAGTGTGCAGCAACACAGTGTGCAGTATCACAGTGCACAGCATCACAGTGTGCAGTATCACAGTGTGCAGCATCACAGCGTGCAGTATCACAGTGCACAGCATCACAGCGTGCAGTATCACAGTGCACAGCAACACAGTGTGCAGTGTCACAGTGTGCAGTGACACAGTGTGCAGCATCACAGTGTGCAGCATCACAGTGTGCAGTATCACAGTGTGCAGTATCACAGTGTGCAGTATCACAGTGCACAGCATCACAGTGTGCAAAATCACAGTGTGCAAAATCACAGTGTGCAGTATCACAGTGTGCAGTATCACAGTGCACAGCAACACAGTGCACAGCAACACAGTGTGCAGTATCACAGTGTGCAAAATCACAGTGTGCAAAATCACAGTGTGCAGTATCACAGTGTGCAAAATCACAGTGTGCAAAATCACAGTGTGCAGTATCACAGTGTGCAGTATCACAGTGCACAGCAACACAGTGCACAGCAACACAGTGTGCAGTATCACAGTGTGCAGTATCACAGTGTGCAAAATCACAGTGTGCAGTATCACATTGTGCAAAATCTCAGTGTGTAATATCACAGTGCACAGCAACACAGTGCACAGCATCACAGTGCACAATATCACAGTGCACAGCATCACAGTGCACAGCATCACAGTGCACACCATCCCAGTGTTTACCTGGAGTTTACCTGGAGAGAGTTCCGGGGGTCAACGCCCCTGCGGCCCGGTCTGTGACCAGGCCTCCTGCTGGATCAGAGCCTGATCAACCAGGCTGTTGCTGCTGGCTGCACGCAAACCAACGTACGAGCCACAGCCCGGCTGATCAGGAACTGACTTTAGGTGATTTTCCAGTGCCAGCTTGAAGACTGCCAGGGGTCTGTTGGTAATCCCCCTTATGTGTGCTGGGAGGCAGTTGAACAGTCTCGGGCCCCTGACACTTATTGTATGGTCTCTTAACGTGCTAGTGACACCCCTGCTTTTCATTGGGGGGATGGTGCATCGTCTGCCAAGTCTTTTGCTTTCGTAGTGAGTAATTTTCGTGTGCAAGTTCGGTACTAGTCCCTCTAGGATTTTCCAGGTGTATATAATCATGTATCTCTCCCGCCTGCGTTCCAGGGAATACAGGTTTAGGAACCTCAAGCGCTCCCAGTAATTGAGGTGTTTTATCTCCGTTATGCGCGCCGTGAAAGTTCTCTGTACATTTTCTACGTCGGCAATTTCACCTGCCTTGAAAGGTGCTGTTAGTGTGCAGCAATATTCCAGCCTAGATAGAACAAGTGACCTGAAGAGTGTCACCATGGGCTTGGCCTCCCTATTTTTGAAGGTTCTCATTATCCATCCTGTCATTTTTCTAGCAGATGCGATTCATACAATGTTATGGTCCTTGAAGGTGAGATCCTCCGACATGATCACTCCCAGGTCTTTCACGTGTGCAGTATCACAGTGCGCAGCAACACAGTGTGCAGTATCACAGTGCGCAGCATCACAGTGTGCAGTATCACAGTGTGCAGTATCACAGTGTGTAGCAACACGGTGCACAACAACACAGTGTGAAGTATCACAGTGTGCAGCATCACAGTGCACAGCAACACAGTGCACAGCAACACAGTGTGCAGTATCACAGTGTGCAGCAACACAGTGTGCAGTATCACAGTGTGCAGTATCACAGTGTGCAGTATCGCAGTGTGCCGCAAAACAGTGCACAGCATCACAGTGTGCAGCAACACAGTGCTCAGCATCACAGTGTGCAGCAACACAGTGTGCAGTATCACAGTACACAGCAACACAGTGCACAGCATCACAGTGTGCAGTATCACAGTGTGCAGTATCACAGTGTGCAGTATCACAGTGTGCAGTATCACAGTACACAGCAACACAGTGCACAGCATCACAGTGTGCAGTATCACAGTGTGCAGTATCACAGTGTGCAGTATCACAGTGTGCAGCAACACAGTGCACAGCATCACAGTGTGCAGCAACACAGTGCACAGCATCACAGTGTGCAACAACACAGTGTGCAGTATCACAGTGTGCAGTATCGCAGTGCACAGCATCACAGCGTACAGTATCATAGTGCACAGCAACACAGTGCACAGCATCACAGTGTGCAGTATCACAGTGTGCAGTATCACAGTGTGCAGTATCACAGTGCACAGCAACACAGTGCACAGCATCACAGTGTGCAGTATCACAGCGTACAGTATCATAGTGCACAGCAACACAGTGCACAGCATCACAGTGTGCAGTATCACAGTGTGCAGTATCACAGTGTGCAGTATCACAGTGCACAGCAACACAGTGCACAGAATCACAGCGTACAGTATCATAGTGCACAGCAACACAGTGCACAGCATCACAGTGTGCAGTATCACAGTGTGCACTATCACAGTGTGCAGCAACACAGTGCACAGCATCACAGTGTGCACTATCACAGTGTGCAGCAACACAGTGCACAGCATCACAGTGTGCAGCAACACAGTGTGCGGTATCACAGTGTGCAGCATCACAGTGTGCAGTATCACAGTGTGCAGCATCACAGTGTGCAGTATCACAGTGTGCAGTAACACAGTGTGCTGTATCAGAGTGCACAGCAACGCAGTGTGCAGCATCACAGTGTGCCGCATCACAGTGTGCAAAATCACAGTGTGCAGTATCACAGTGTGCAGTATCACAGTGCACAGTAACACAGTGTGCAGTATCAGAGTGCACAGCAACGCAGTGTGCCGCATCACAGTGTGCAAAATCACAGTGTGCAGCATCACAGTGTGCAGTATCACAGTGCACAGCGACGCAGTGTGCAGCATCAGAGTGTGCAGCATCACAGTGCACAGCATCACAGTGTGCAAAATCACAGTGTGCAGTATCACAGTGTGCAGTATCACAGTGCACAGCAACACAGTGTGCAGCATCACAGTGTGCAGTATCACAGTGTGCATTATCACAGTGTGCAGTATCACAGTGTGCAGTATCACAGTGTGCAGTATCACAGTGTGCAGTATCACAGTGCACAGTAACACAGTGTGCAGTATCAGAGTGCACAGCAACGCAGTGTGCCGCATCACAGTGTGCAAAATCACAGTGTGCAGCATCACAGTGTGCAGTATCACAGTGCACAGCGACGCAGTGTGCAGCATCAGAGTGTGCAGCATCACAGTGCACAGCATCACAGTGTGCAAAATCACAGTGTGCAGTATCACAGTGTGCAGTATCACAGTGCACAGCAACACAGTGTGCAGCATCACAGTGTGCAGTATCACAGTGTGCATTATCACAGTGTGCAGTAACACAGTGTGCAGTATCACAGTGTGCAGTATCACAGTGTGCAGTATCACAGTGTGCAGTATCACAGTGTGCAGCATCACAGTGTGCAGCAACACAGTGTGCAGTATCACAGTGTGCAGTATCACAGTGTGCAGCAACACAGTGTGCAGCATCACAGTGTGCAGCATCACAGTGTGCAGTATCACAGTGTGCAGTATCACAGTGTGCAGTATCACAGTGTGCAGTATCACAGTGTGCAGTATCACAGTGTGCAGTATCACAGTGTGCAGTATCACAGTGTGCAGCATCACAGTGTGCAGCAACACAGTGTGCAGTATCACAGTGTGCAGTATCACAGTGTGCAGCAACACAGTGTGCAGTATCACAGTGTGCAGTATCACAGTGTGCAGTATCACAGTGTGCAGTATCACAGTGTGCAGTATCACAGTGTGCAGTATCACAGTGTGCAGTATCACAGTGTGCAGTATCACAGTGTGCAGTAACACAGTGTGCAGTATCACAGTGTGCAGTATCACAGTGTGCAGTATCACAGTGTGCAGTATCACAGTGTGCAGTATCACAGTGTGCAGTATCACAGTGTGCAGTATCACAGTGTGCAGCAACACAGTGTGCAGTATCACAGTGTGCAGCAACACAGTGTGCAGTATCACAGTGTGCAGTATCACAGTGTGCAGCAACACAGTGTGCAGTATCACAGTGTGCAGTATCACAGTGTGCAGTATCACAGTGTGCAGTATCACAGTGTGCAGTATCACAGTGTGCAGTATCACAGTGTGCAGTATCACAGTGTGCATTATCACAGTGTGCAGTATCACAGTGTGCAGTATCACAGTGTGCAGTATCACAGTGTGCATTATCACAGTGTGCAGTATCACAGTGTGCAGTATCACAGTGTGCAGTATCACAGTGTGCAGTATCACAGTGTGCAGCATCACAGTGTGCAGTATCACAGTGTGCAGTAACACAGTGTGCAGCAACACAGTGTGCAGTATCATAGTGTGCAGTATCACAGTGTGCAGTATCACAGTGTGCAGCATCACAGTGTGCAGTATCACAGTGTGCAGTATCACAGTGTGCAGTATCACAGTGTGCAGTATCACAGTGTGCAGCCTCACAGTGTGCAGTATCACAGTGTGCAGTATCACTGTGTGCAGCATCACAGTGTGCAGCAACACAGTGTTCAGTATCACAGTGTGCAGTATCCCAGTGTGCAGCAACACAGTTTGCAGCAACACAGTGTGCAGCAACACAGTGTGCAGCAACACAGTGTGCAGCAACACAGTTTGCAGCAACACAGTGTTCAGTATCACAGTGTGCAGTATCCCAGTGTGCAGCAACACAGTTTGCAGCAACACAGTGTTCAGTATCACAATGTGCAGTATCACACTGTGCAGTATCACAGTGTGCAGCAACACAGTGTGCAGTATCACAGTGTGCAGCATCACAGTGTGCAGTATCACAGTGTGCAGCAACACAGTGTGAAGCATCACAGTGTGCAGCAACATAGTGTGCAGTATCACAGTGTGCAGCAACACAGTGTGCAGCATCACAGTGTGCAGCAACATAGTGTGCAGTATCACAGTGTGCAGCAACACAGTGTGCAGTATCACAGTGTGCAGCAACACAGTGTGCAGTATCACAGTGTGCAGCATCACCGTGTGCAGCAACAATGTGCAGCAACACAGTGTGCATCAACACAGTGTGCAGCATCACAGTGTGCACCAACACAGTGTGCAGCAACACAGTGTGCAGTACCACATTGTGCAGCATCACAGTGTGCAGTATCACAGTGTGCAGCATCTCAGTGTGCAGCAACACAGTGTGCAGTATCACAGTGTGCAGTATCACAGTGTGCAGAAACAGAGTGTGCAGCAACAGAGTGTGCAGTATCACAGTGCACAGCAACACAGTGTGCAGCAACACAGTGTTAAGTATCACAGTGTGCAGCAACACAGTGTGCAGCAACACAGTGTGCAGTATCACAGTGTGCAGTATCAAAGTGTGCAGCAACACAGTGTGCAGAAACACAGTGTGCAGCAACACAGTGTGCAGTATCTCATTGTGCAGCATCACAGTGTGCAGTATCACAGTGTGCAGTATCACAGTGTGCAGCATCACAGTGTGCAGTATCACAGTGTGCAGCATCACAGTGTGCAGTATCACAGTGTGCAGTATCACAGTGTGCAGTATCACAGTGTGCAGCATCACAGTGTGCAGCATCACAGTGTGCACTATCACAGTGTGCAGTGACACAGTGTGCAGCATCACAGTGTGCAGCATCACAGTGTGCAGTATCACAGTGTGCAGTATCACAGTGTGCAGTATCACAGTGCACAGCATCACAGTGTGCAAAATCACAGTGTGCAAAATCACAGTGTGCAGTATCACAGTGCACAGCAACACAGTGCACAGCAACACAGTGTGCAGTATCACAGTGTGCAGTGTCACAGTGTGCAGTATCACAGTGTGCAGTATCACAGTGTGCAGTATCACAGTGTGCAGTATCACAGTGTGCAAAATCACAGTGTGCAGTATCACAGTGTGCAGTATCACAGTGCACAGCAACACAGTGCACAGCAACACAGTGCACAGCAACACAGTGCACAGCATCACAGTGTGCAAAATCACAGTGTGCAAAGTCACAGTGTGCAGTATCACAGTGCACAGCAACACAGTGCACAGCAACACAGTGTGCAGCAACACAGTGTGCAGTATCACAGTGTGCAGTATCACAGTGTGCAAAATCACAGTGTGCAGTATCACAGTGTGCAGCATCACAGTGCACAGCAACACAGTGCACAGCAACACAGTGCACAGCAACACAGTGTGCAGTATCACAGTGTGCAGTATCACAGTGTGCAAAATCACAGTGTGCAAAATCACAGTGTGCAGCATCACAGTGCACAGCAACACAGTGCACAGCAACACAGTGCACAGCAACACAGTGCACAGCAACACAGTTTGCAGTATCACAGTGTGCAGTATCACAGTGTGCAAAATCACAGTGTGCAAAATCACAGTGTGCAGCATCACAGTGCACAGCAACACAGTGCACAGCAACACAGTGTGCAGTATCACAGTGTGCAAAATCACAGTGTGCAAAATCACAGTGTGCAGTATCACAGTGTGCAAAATCACAGTGTGCAAAATCACAGTGTGCAGTATCACAGTGTGCAGTATCACAGTGCACAGCAACACAGTGCACAGCAACACAGTGTGCAGTATCACAGTGTGCAAAATCACAGTGTGCAAAATCACAGTGTGCAGTATCACAGTGTGCAAAATCACAGTGTGCAAAATCACAGTGTGCAGTATCACAGTGTGCAGTATCACAGTGCACAGCAACACAGTGCACAGCAACACAGTGTGCAGTATCACAGTGTGCAGTATCACAGTGTGCAAAATCACAGTGTGCAGTATCACAGTGTGCAAAATCTCAGTGTGTAATATCACAGTGCACAGCAACACAGTGCACAGCATCACAGTGCACAGTATCACAGTGCACAGCATCACAGTGCACAGCATCACAGTGCACACCATCCCAGTGTTTACCTGGAGTTTACCTGGAGAGAGTTCCGGGGGTCAACGCCCCTGCGGCCCGGTCTGTGACCAGGCCTCCTGCTGGATCAGAGCCTGATCAACCAGGCTGTTGCTGCTGGCTGCACGCAAACCAACGTACGAGCCACAGCCCGGCTGATCAGGAACTGACTTTAGGTGATTTTCCAGTGCCAGCTTGAAGACTGCCAGGGGTCTGTTGGTAATCCCCCTTATGTGTGCTGGGAGGCAGTTGAACAGTCTCGGGCCCCTGACACTTATTGTATGGTCTCTTAACGTGCTAGTGACACCCCTGCTTTTCATTGGGGGGATGGTGCATCGTCTGCCAAGTCTTTTGCTTTCGTAGTGAGTAATTTTCGTGTGCAAGTTCGGTACTAGTCCCTCTAGGATTTTCCAGGTGTATATAATCATGTATCTCTCCCTCCTGCGTTCCAGGGAATACAGGTTTAGGAACCTCAAGCGCTCCCAGTAATTGAGGTGTTTTATCTCCGTTATGCGCGCAGTGAAAGTTCTCTGTACATTTTCTACGTCGGCAATTTCACCTGCCTTGAAAGGTGCTGTTAGTGTGCAGCAATATTCCAGCCTAGATAGAACAAGTGACCTGAAGAGTGTCACCATGGGCTTGGCCTCCCTATTTTTGAAGGTTCTCATTATCCATCCTGTCATTTTTCTAGCAGATGCGATTCATACAATGTTATGGTCCTTGAAGGTGAGATCCTCCGACATGATCACTCCCAGGTCTTTCACGTGTGCAGTATCACAGTGCGCAGCAACACAGTGTGCAGTATCACAGTGCGCAGCATCACAGTGTGCAGTATCACAGTGTGCAGTATCACAGTGTGTAGCAACACGGTGCACAACAACACAGTGTGAAGTATCACAGTGTGCAGCATCACAGTGCACAGCAACACAGTGCACAGCAACACAGTGTGCAGTATCACAGTGTGCAGCAACACAGTGTGCAGTATCACAGTGTGCAGTATCACAGTGTGCAGTATCGCAGTGTGCAGTATCACAGTGTGCAGTATCACAGTACACAGCAACACAGTGCACAGCATCACAGTGTGCAGTATCACAGTGTGCAGTATCACAGTGTGCAGTATCACAGTGTGCAGCAACACAGTGCACAGCAACACAGTGCACAGCAACACAGTGTGCAGTATCACAGTGTGCAGCAACACAGTGTGCAGTATCACAGTGTGCAGTATCACAGTGTGCAGTATCGCAGTGTGCCGCAAAACAGTGCACAGCATCACAGTGTGCAGCAACACAGTGCTCAGCATCACAGTGTGCAGCAACACAGTGTGCAGTATCACAGTGTGCAGTATCACAGTGTGCAGTATCACAGTACACAGCAACACAGTGCACAGCATCACAGTGTGCAGTATCACAGTGTGCAGTATCACAGTGTGCAGTATCACAGTGTGCAGCAACACAGTGCACAGCATCACAGTGTGCAGCAACACAGTGCACAGCATCACAGTGTGCAACAACACAGTGTGCAGTATCACAGTGTGCAGTATCACAGTGCACAGCATCACAGCGTACAGTATCATAGTGCACAGCAACACAGTGCACAGCATCACAGTGTGCAGTATCACAGTGTGCAGTATCACAGTGTGCAGTATCACAGTGCACAGCAACACAGTGCACAGCATCACAGTGTGCAGTATCACAGCGTACAGTATCATAGTGCACAGCAACACAGTGCACAGCATCACAGTGTGCAGTATCACAGTGTGCAGTATCACAGTGCACAGCAACACAGTGCACAGCATCACAGTGTACAGTATCATAGTGCACAGCAACACAGTGCACAGCATCACAGTGTGCAGTATCACAGTATGCACTATCACAGTGTGCAGCAACACAGTGCACAGCATCACAGTGTGCACTATCACAGTGTGCAGCAACACAGTGCACAGCATCACAGTGTGCAGCAACACAGTGTGCGGTATCACAGTGTGCAGCATCACAGTGTGCAGCATCACAGTGTCCAGTATCACAGTGTGCAGTATCACAGTGTGCAGTAACACAGTGTGCAGCATCACAGTGTGCAGTATCACAGTGTGCAGTATCACAGTGTGCAGTATCACAGTGTGCAGCATCACAGTGTGCAGTATCACAGTGTGCAGTAACACAGTGTGCAGTATCACAGTGTGCAGCATCACAGTGTGCAGTATCACAGTGTGCAGCATCACAGTGTGCAGTATCACAGTGTGCAGTATCACAGTGTGCAGTATCACAGTGTGCAGTAACACAGTGTGCAGTATCACAGTGTGCAGTATCACAGTGTGCAGTAACACAGTGTGCAGTATCACAGTGTGCAGTATCACAGTGTGCAGTATCACAGTGTGCAGTAACACAGTGTGCAGCAACACAGTGTGCGGTATCACAGTGTGCAGCATCACAGTGTGCAGTATCACAGTGTGCAGCATCACAGTGTGCAGTATCACAGTGTGCAGTAACACAGTGTGCAGTATCACAGTGTGCAGCATCACAGTGTGCAGTATCACAGTGTGCAGTATCACAGTGTGCAGTATCACAGTGTGCAGTATCGCAGTGTGCAGTAACACAGTGTGCAGTATCACAGTGTGCAGTAACACAGTGTGCAGTATCACAGTGTGCAGTATCACAGTGTGCAGTAACACAGTGTGCAGTATCACAGTGTGCAGTATCACAGTGTGCAGTATCACAGTGTGCAGTAACACAGTGTGCAGTATCACAGTGTGCAGTAACACAGTGTGCAGTATCACAGTGTGCAGCATCACAGTGTGCAGTATCACAGTGTGCAGTATCACAGTGTGCAGTATCACAGTGTGCAGTATCACAGTGTGCAGTATCACAGTGTGCAGCATCACAGTGCACAGCATCACAGTGTGCAGTATCACAGTGTGCAGTATCACAGTGTGCAGTATCACAGTGTGCAGTATCACAGTGTGCAGCATCACAGTGTGCAGTATCACAGTGTGCAGTATCACAGTGTGCATTATCACAGTGTGCAGTATCACAGTGTGCAGCAACACAGTGTGCAGTATCACAGTGCACAGCAACACAGTGTGCAGCATCACAATCTGCAGTATCACAGTGTGCAGTAACACAGTGTGCAGTATCACAGTGCACAGTAACACAGTGTGCAGCATCACAGTGTGCCGCATCACAGTGTGCAAAATCACAGTGTGCAGCATCACAGTGTGCAGTATCACAGTGCACAGCGACGCAGTGTGCAGCATCAGAGTGTGCAGCATCACAGTGTGCAGTATCACAGTGTGCAGTATCACAGTGTGCAGTATCACAGTGCACAGCAACACAGTGTGCAGCATCACAGTCTGCAGTATCACAGTGCACAGCATCACAGTGTGCAAAATCACAGTGTGCAGTATCACAGTGTGCAGTATCACAGTGTGCAGTATCACAGTGCACAGTAACACAGTGTGCAGCATCACAGTGTGCCGCATCACAGTGTGCAAAATCACAGTGTGCAGCATCACAGTGTGCATTATCACAGTGTGCAATATCACAGTGCACAGCAACACAGTGTGCAGCATCACAGTCTGCAGTATCACAGTGCACAGCATCACAGTGTGCAGCAACACAGTGTGCAGTATCACAGTGTGCAGTATCACAGTGTGCAGTATCACAGTGTGCAGCATCACAGTGTGCAGTATCACAGTGTGCAGTATCACAGTGTGCAGCAACACAGTGTGCAGTATCACAGTGTGCAGTATCACAGTGTGCAGTATCACAGTGTGCAGTATCACAGTGTGCAGCATCACAGTGTGCAGTATCACAGTGTGCAGTATCACAGTGTGCAGTATCACAGTGTGCAGCATCACAGTGTGCAGTATCACAGTGTGCAGTATCACAGTGTGCAGTAACACAGTGTGCAGTATCACAGTGTGCAGTATCACAGTGTGCAGTATCACAGTGTGCAGTATCACAGTGTGCAGTATCACAGTGTGCAGTAACACAGTGTGCAGTATCACAGTGTGCAGTATCACAGTGTGCAGCATCACAGTGTGCAGTATCACAGTGTGCAGTATCACAGTGTGCAGCAACACAGTGTGCAGCAACACAGTGTGCAGTATCACAGTGTGCAGTATCACAGTGTGCAGTATCACAGTGTGCAGTATCACAGTGTGCAGTATCACAGTGTGCAGCAACACAGTGTGCAGTATCACAGTGTGCAGTATCACAGTGTGCAGTATCACAGTGTGCAGCATCACAGTGTGCAGCATCACAGTGTGCAGTATCACAGTGTGCAGTATCACAGTGTGCAGTATCACAGTGTGCAGTATCACAGTGTGCAGTATCACAGTGTGCAGTATCACAGTGTGCAGCCTCACAGTGTGCAGTATCACAGTGTGCAGTATCACAGTGTGCAGCATCACAGTGTGCAGCAACACAGTGTTCAGTATCACAGTGTGCAGTATCCCAGTGTGCAGCAACACAGTTTGCAGCAACACAGTGTGCAGCAACACAGTGTGCAGCAACACAGTGTGCAGCAACACAGTTTGCAGCAACACAGTGTTCAGTATCACAGTGTGCAGTATCCCAGTGTGCAGCAACACAGTTTGCAGCAACACAGTGTTCAGTATCACAGTGTGCAGTATCACACTGTGCAGTATCACAGTGTGCAGCAACACAGTGTGCAGTATCACAGTGTGCAGCATCACAGTGTGCAGTATCACAGTGTGCAGCAACACAGTGTGCAGCATCACAGTGTGCAGCAACATAGTGTGCAGTATCACAGTGTGCAGCAACACAGTGTGCAGCAACATAGTGTGCAGTATCACAGTGTGCAGCAACACAGTGTGCAGCAACATAGTGTGCAGTATCACAGTGTGCAGCATCACAGTGTGCAGCAACATAGTGTGCAGTATCACAGTGTGCAGCAACACAGTGTGCAGTATCACAGTGTGCAGCAACACAGTGTGCAGTATCACAGTGTGCAGCATCACCGTGTGCAGCAACAACGTGCAGCAACACAGTGTGCATCAACACAGTGTGCAGCATCACAGTGTGCACCAACACAGTGTGCAGCAACACAGTGTGCAGTACCACATTGTGCAGCATCACAGTGTGCAGTATCACAGTGTGCAGCATCTCAGTGTGCAGCAACACAGTGTGCAGTATCACAGTGTGCAGTATCACAGTGTGCAGCAACACAGTGTGCAGTATCACAGTGTGCAGTATCACAGTGCACAGCAACACAGTGTGCAGCAACACAGTGTTAAGTATCAGAGTGTGCAGCAACACAGTGTGCAGCAACACAGTGTGCAGTATCACAGTGTGCAGTATCAAAGTGTGCAGCAACACAGTGTGCAGAAACACAGTGTGCAGCAACACAGTGTGCAGTATCTCATTGTGCAGCATCACAGTGTGCAGTATCACAGTGTGCAGTATCACAGTGTGCAGCATCACAGTGTGCAGTATCACAGTGTGCAGCATCACAGTGTGCAGTATCACAGTGTGCAGTATCACAGTGTGCAGTATCACAGTGTGCAGCATCACAGTGTGCAGCATCACAGTGTGCACTATCACAGTGTGCAGCAACACAGTGTGCAGTATCACAGTGTGCGGCATCACAGTGTGCAGTATCAGTGTGCAGCATCACAGTGTGCAGTATCACAGTGTGCAGCAACACAGTGTGCAGCAACACAGTGTGCAGTATCACAGTGTGCAGCATCACAGTGTGCAGTATCACAGTGTGCAGCATCACAGTGTGCAGCAACACAGTGTGCAGTATCACAGTGTGCAGCAACACAGTGTGCAGCAACACATTTTTGCAGTATCACAGTGTGCACCAACACAGTGTGCAGTATCACAGTTTGCAGCAACACAGTGTGCAGTATCACATTGTACAGCAACACAGTGTGCAGTATCACAGTGTGCACCAACACAGTGTCCAGCATCACAGTTTGCAGCATCACAGTGTGCAGTATCACAGTGTACAGCAATACAGTGTGCAGTAGCACAGTGTGCAGCATCACAGTGTGCAGTATCACAGTGTGCAGCATCACAGTGTGCAGCATCACAGTGTGCAGTATCACAGTGTGCAGCAACACAGTGTGCAGCAACACAGTGTGCAGCATCACAGTGTGCAGCAACACAGTGTGCAACAACACAGTGTGCAGTATCACAGTGTGCAGCAACACAGTGTGCAGCAACACAGTGTGCAGCAACATAGTGTGCAGCAACACAATGTGCAGCAACACAGTGTGCAGCAACACAGTGTGCAGGAACACAGTGTGCAGCATCACAGTGTGCAGCAACACAGTGTGCAGCAACACGGTTTGCAGCAGCTCAGTGTGCAGCATCACAGTGTGCAGCAACACAGTGTGCAGTATCACAGTGTGCAGCAACACAGTGTGCAGCAACACAGCGTGCAGCAACATAGTGTGCAGCAACACAGTGTGCAGCAACACAGTGTGCAGCATCACAGTGTGCATCATGACAGTATGCAGCAACACAGTGTGCAGCATCACAGTGTGCAGCAACTCAGTGTGCAGCATCACAGTGTGCAGCAACACAGTGTGCAGTATCACAGTGTGCAGCAACACAGTGTGCAGTATCACAGTGTGTAGCAACAGTGTGCAGCATCACTGTGTGCAGCAACACAGTGTGCAGTATCACAGTGTGCAGCAACACAGTGTGCAGCAACACAGTGTGCAGCAACACAGTGTGCAGCAACACAGTGTGCAGCAACACAGTGTGCAGCAACACAGTGTGCAGCAACACAGTGTGCAGCAACACAGTGTGCAGCAACACAGTGTGCAGCATCACAGTGTGCAGCAACACAGTGTGCTGCAACACAGTGTGCAGCAACACAGTGTGCAGCAACACAGTGTGCAGCATCACAGTGTGCAGCAACACAGTGTGCAGCAACACAGTGTGCAGCAACACAGTGTGCAGCAACACAGTGTGCAGCAACACAGTGTGCAGCAACACAGTGTGCAGCAACACAGTGTGCATCAACACAGTGTGCAGTATCACAGTGTGCAGCAACACAGTGTGCAGCAACACAGTGTGCAGTATCACAGTGTGCAGTAGCACAGTGTGCAGTATCACAGTGTGCAGTATCACAGTGTGCAGTATCACAGTGTGCAGTATCACAGTGTGCAGCAACACAGTGTGCAGTATCCCAGTGTGCAGTATCACAGTGTGCAGTATCACAGTGTGCAGCAACAGTGTGCAGTGTCACAGTGTGCAGCAACACAGTGTGCAGCATCACAGTGTGCAGCAACATAGTGTGCAGTATCACAGTGTGCAGCAACACAGTGTGCAGCAACATAGTGTGCAGTATCACAGTGTGCAGCAACACAGTGTGCAGCAACTTAGTGTGCAGTATCACAGTGTGCAGCATCACAGTGTGCAGCAACATAGTGTGCAGTATCACAGTGTGCAGCAACACAGTGTGCAGTATCACAGTGTGCAGCAACACAGTGTGCAGTATCACAGTGTGCAGCATCACCGTGTGCAGCAACAATGTGCAGCAACACAGTGTGCATCAACACAGTGTGCAGCATCACAGTGTGCACCAACACAGTGTGCAGCAACACAGTGTGCAGTACCACATTGTGCAGCATCACAGTGTGCAGTATCACAGTGTGCAGCATCTCAGTGTGCAGCAACACAGTGTGCAGTATCACAGTGTGCAGTATCACAGTGTGCAGCAACACAGTGTGCAGTATCACAGTGTGCAGTATCACAGTGCACAGCAACACAGTGTGCAGCAACACAGTGTTAAGTATCACAGTGTGCAGCAACACAGTGTGCAGCAACACAGTGTGCAGTATCACAGTGTGCAGTATCAAAGTGTGCAGCAACACAGTGTGCAGAAACACAGTGTGCAGCAACACAGTGTGCAGTATCTCATTGTACAGCATCACAGTGTGCAGTATCACAGTGTGCAGTATCACAGTGTGCATCATCACAGTGTGCAGTATCACAGTGTGCAGCATCACAGTGTGCAGTATCACAGTGTGCAGTATCACAGTGTGCAGTATCACAGTGTGCAGCATCACAGTGTGCAGCATCACAGTGTGCACTATCACAGTGTGCATCAACACAGTGTGCAGTATCACAGTGTGCGGCATCACAGTGTGCAGTATCAGTGTGCAGCATCACAGTGTGCAGTATCACAGTGTGCAGCAACACAGTGTGCAGCAACACAGTGTGCAGTATCACAGTGTGCAGCATCACAGTGTGCAGTATCACAGTGTGCAGCATCACAGTGTGCAGCAACACAGTGTGCAGTATCACAGTGTGCAGCAACACAGTGTGCAGCAACACATTTTTGCAGTATCACAGTGTGCACCAACACAGTGTGCAGTATCACAGTTTGCAGCAACACAGTGTGCAGTATCACAGTGTACAGCAACACAGTGTGCAGTATCACAGTGTGCACCAACACAGTGTGCAGCATCACAGTTTGCAGCATCACAGTGTGCAGTATCACAGTGTACAGCAACACAGTGTGCAGTAGCACAGTGTGCAGCATCACAGTGTGCAGTATCACAGTGTGCAGCATCACAGTGTGCAGCATCACAGTGTGCAGTATCACAGTGTGCAGCAACACAGTGTGCAGCAACACAGTGTGCAGCATCACAGTGTGCAGCAACACAGTGTGCAACAACACAGTGTGCAGTATCACAGTGTGCAGCAACACAGTGTGCAGCAACACAGTGTGCAGCAACATAGTGTGCAGCAACACAATGTGCAGCAACACAGTGTGCAGCAACACAGTGTGCAGGAACACAGTGTGCAGCATCACAGTGTGCAGCAACAGTGTGCAGCAACACGGTTTGCAGCAGCTCAGTGTGCAGCATCACAGTGTGCAGCAACACAGTGTGCAGTATCACAGTGTGCAGCAACACAGTGTGCAGCAACACAGCGTGCAGCAACATAGTGTGCAGCAACACAGTGTGCAGCAACACAGTGTGCAGCATCACAGTGTGCATCATGACAGTATGCAGCAACACAGTGTGCAGCATCACAGTGTGCAGCAACACAGTGTGCAGTATCACAGTGTGCAGCAACACAGTGTGCAGTATCACAGTGTGTAGCAACAGTGTGCAGCATCACTGTGTGCAGCAACACAGTGTGCAGTATCACAGTGTGCAGCAACACAGTGTGCAGCAACACAGTGTGCAGCAACACAGTGTGCAGCAACACAGTGTGCAGCAACACAGTGTGCAGCAACACAGTGTGCAGCAACACAGTGTGCAGCAACACAGTGTGCAGCAACACAGTGTGCAGCATCACAGTGTGCAGCAACACAGTGTGCTGCAACATAGTGTGCAGCAACACAGTGTGCAGCATCACAGTGTGCAGCAACACAGTGTGCAGCAACACAGTGTGCAGCAACACAGTGTGCAGCAACACAGTGTGCAGCAACACAGTGTGCAGCAACACAGTGTGCAGCAACACAGTGTGCATCAACACAGTGTGCAGTATCACAGTGTGCAGCAACACAGTGTGCAGCAACACAGTGTGCAGTATCACCGTGTGCAGTAGCACAGTGTGCAGTATCACAGTGTGCAGTATCACAGTGTGCAGTATCACAGTGTGCAGTATCACAGTGTGCAGCAACACAGTGTGCAGTATCACAGTGTGCAGTATCACAGTGTGCAGTATCACAGTGTGCAGCAACAGTGTGCAGTGTCACAGTGTGCAGCAACACAGTGTGCAGTATCACAGTGCGCAGTTTCACAGTGTGCAGCATCACAGTGTGCAGCATCACAGTGTGCAGTATCACAGTGTGCAGCATCACAGTGTGCAGCATCAGAGTGTGCAGCATCAGGGTGTGCAGTATCACAGTGTGCAGTATCACAGTGTGCAGTATCACAGTGTGCAGCATCACAGTGTGCAGCATCACAGTGTGCACTATCACAGTGTGCAGCAACACAGTGTGCAGTATCACAGTGTGCGGCATCACAGTGTGCAGTATCAGTGTGCAGCATCACAGTGTGCAGTATCACAGTGTGCAGCAACACAGTGTGCAGCAACACAGTGTGCAGTATCACAGTGTGCAGCATCACAGTGTGCAGTATCACAGTGTGCAGCATCACAGTGTGCAGCAACACAGTGTGCAGTATCACAGTGTGCAGCAACACAGTGTGCAGCAACACATTTTTGCAGTATCACAGTGTGCACCAACACAGTGTGCAGTATCACAGTTTGCAGCAACACAGTGTGCAGTATCACAGTGTACAGCAACACAGTGTGCAGTATCACAGTGTGCACCAACACAGTGTGCAGCATCACAGTTTGCAGCATCACAGTGTGCAGTATCACAGTGTACAGCAACACAGTGTGCAGTAGCACAGTGTGCAGCATCACAGTGTGCAGTATCACAGTGTGCAGCATCACAGTGTGCAGCATCACAGTGTGCAGTATCACAATGTGCAGCAACACAGTGTGCAGCAACACAGTGTGCAGCATCACAGTGTGCAGCAACACAGTGTGCAACAACACAGTGTGCAGTATCACAGTGTGCAGCAACACAGTGTGCAGCAACACAGTGTGCAGCAACATAGTGTGCAGCAACACAATGTGCAGCAACACAGTGTGCAGCAACACAGTGTGCAGGAACACAGTGTGCAGCATCACAGTGTGCAGCAACACAGTGTGCAGCAACACGGTTTGCAGCAGCTCAGTGTGCAGCATCACAGTGTGCAGCAACACAGTGTGCAGTATCACAGTGTGCAGCAACACAGTGTGCAGCAACACAGCGTGCAGCAACATAGTGTGCAGCAACACAGTGTGCAGCAACACAGTGTGCAGCATCACAGTGTGCATCATGACAGTATGCAGCAACACAGTGTGCAGCATCACAGTGTGCAGCAACACAGTGTGCAGTATCACAGTGTGCAGCAACACAGTGTGCAGTATCACAGTGTGTAGCAACAGTGTGCAGCATCACTGTGTGCAGCAACACAGTGTGCAGTATCACAGTGTGCAGCAACACAGTGTGCAGCAACACAGTGTGCAGCAACACAGTGTGCAGCAACACAGTGTGCAGCAACACAGTGTGCAGCAACACAGTGTG
Source organism: Cherax quadricarinatus (assembly GCF_038502225.1). Classification (NCBI taxonomy): domain Eukaryota; kingdom Metazoa; phylum Arthropoda; class Malacostraca; order Decapoda; family Parastacidae; genus Cherax; species Cherax quadricarinatus. The sequence goes on along the minus strand of NC_091359.1, from coordinate 20,061,793 downwards.
CAGCAACACAGTGTGCAGCAACACAGTGTGCAGCAACACAGTGTGCAGCAACACAGTGTGCAGCATCACAGTGTGCAGCAACACAGTGTGCTGCAACATAGTGTGCAGCAACACAGTGTGCAGCATCACAGTGTGCAGCAACACAGTGTGCAGCAACACAGTGTGCAGCAACACAGTGTGCAGCAACACAGTGTGCAGCAACACAGTGTGCAGCAACACAGTGTGCAGCAACACAGTGTGCATCAACACAGTGTGCAGTATCACAGTGTGCAGCAACAAAGTGTGCAGCAACACAGTGTGCAGTATCACAGTGTGCAGTAGCACAGTGTGCAGTATCACAGTGTGCAGTATCACAGTGTGCAGTATCACAGTGTGCAGTATCACAGTGTGCAGCAACACAGTGTACAGTATCACAGTGTGCAGTATCACAGTGTGCAGTATCACAGTGTGCAGCAACAGTGTGCAGTGTCACAGTGTGCAGCAACACAGTGTGCAGTATCACAGTGCGCAGTTTCACAGTGTGCAGCATCACAGTGTGCAGCATCACAGTGTGCAGTATCACAGTGTGCAGCATCACAGTGTGCAGCATCACAGTGTGCAGCATCAGGGTGTGCAGTATCACAGTGTGCAGTATCACAGTGTGCAGTATCACAGTGTGCAGAAACACAGTGTGCAGTATCCCAGTGTGCAGTATCACAGTTTGCAGTAACACAGTGTGCAGCAACACAGTGTGCAGCAACACTGTGCAGCAACACAGTGTGCAGTATCACAATGTGCAGTAACAGTGTGCAGTATCACAGTGTGCAGTATCACAGTGTGCAGTAACACAGTGTGCAGTATCACAGTGTGCAGCAACACAGTGTGCAGTATCACAGTGTGCTGCAACACAGTGTGCAGCAACACAGTGTGCGGTATCACAGTGTGCAGTAACAGTGTGCAGTATCACAGTGTGCAGCAACACAGTGTGCAGTATCACAGTGTGCAGCAACACAGTGTGCAGCAACACAGTGTGCAGTATCACAATGTGCAGTAACAGTGTGCAGTATCACAGTGTGCAGTATCACAGTGTGCAGTATCACTGTGTGCAGTATCACAGTGTGCAGTATCACAGTGTGCAGTAACACAGTGTGCAGTATCACAGTGTGCAGTAACACAGTGTGCAGTATCACAGTGTGCAGCAACACAGTGTGCAGTATCACAGTGTGCAGCAACACAGTGTGCAGTATCACAGTGTGCAGCAACACAGTGTGCAGCAACACAGTGTGCAGTATCACAGTGTGCAGTATCACAGTGTGCAGTATCACAGTGTGCAGTATCACAGTGTGCAGTAACACAGTGTGCAGTATCACAGTGTGCAGTATCACAGTGTGCAGTAACACAGTGTGCAGTAACACAGTGTGCAGTAACACAGTGTGCAGTATCACAGTGTGCAGTATCACAGTGTGCAGTAACACAGTGTGCAGTATCACAGTGTGCAGTAACACAGTGTGCAGTATCACAGTGTGCAGTAACACAGTGTGCAGTATCACAGTGTGCAGTATCACAGTGTGCAGTATCACAGTGTGCAGTATCACAGTGTGCAGTATCACAGTGTGCAGTATCACAGTGTGCAGTATCACAGTGTGCAGTATCACAGTGTGCAGCAACACAGTGTGCAGTATCACAGTGTGCAGCAACACAGTGTGCAGTATCACAGTGTGCAGCAACACAGTGTGCAGCAACACAGTGTGCAGTATCACAGTGTGCAGTATCACAGTGTGCAGTATCACAGTGTGCAGTATCACAGTGTGCAGTATCACAGTGTGCAGTATCACAGTGTGCAGTATCACAGTGTGCAGTAACAGTGTGCAGTATCACAGTGTGCAGTATCACAGTGTGCAGTATCGCAGTGTGCAGCATCACAGTGCACAGCATCACAGTGTGCAGCATCACAGTGTGCAGCATCACAGTGTGCAGCAACACAGTGCACAGCAACACAGTGTGCAGCATCACAGTGTGCAGCATCACAGTGTGCAGCAACACAGTGCACAGCAACACAGTGTGCAGCATCACAGTGTGCAGTATCACAGTGTGCAGTATCACAGTGTGCAGCATCACAGTGTGCAGCATCACAGTGTGCAGTATCACAATGTGCAGTATCACAGTGTGCAGCATCACATTGTGCAGCAACACAGTGTGCAGCAACATAGTGTGCAGCAACACAGTGTGCAGCAACAGTGTGCAGTATCACAGTGTGCAGCATCACAGTTTGCAGTATCACAGTGTGCAGCAACAGTGTGCAGTATCACAGTGTGCAGCAACAGTGTGCAGTATCACAGTGTGCAGCAACACAGTGTGCAGTATCACAGTGTGCAGCAACACAGTGTGCAGTATCACAGTGTGCAGCAACAGTGTGCAGTAACACAGTGTGCAGTATCACAGTGTGCAGTAACACAGTGTGCAGCATCACAGTGTGCAGTATCACAGTGTGCAGCATCACAGTGTGCAGTATCACAATGTGCAGTATCACAGTGTGCAGTATCACAGTGTGCAGTATCACAGTGTGCAGTATCACAGTGTGCAGTATCACAGTGTGCAGTATCACAGTGTGCAGTATCACAGTGTGCAGCATCACAGTGTGCAGCATCACAGTGCACAGCATCACTGTGTGCAGCATCACAGTGTGCAGCATCACAGTGTGCAGTATCACAGTGTGCAGCATCACAGTGCACAGCATCACAGTGTGCAGCATCACAGTGTGCAGTATCACAGTGTGCAGTATCACAGTGTGCAGCATCACAGTGTGCAGTATCACAGTGTGCAGTATCACAGTGTGCAGTATCACAGTGTGCAGCAACACAGTGTGCAGTATCACAGTGTGCAGTATCACAGTGTGCAGCATCACAGTGTGCAGTATCACAGTGTGCAGTATCACAGTGTGCAGTATCACAGTGTGCAGCATCACAGTGTGCAGTATCACAGTGTGTAGTATCACAGTGTGCAGCATCACAGTGTGCAGCATCACAGTGTGCAGTATCACAGTGTGCAGCAACACAGTGTGCAGTATCACAGTGTGCAGCATCACAGTGTGCAGTATCACAGTGTGCAGTATCACAGTGTGCAGTATCACAGTGTGCAGTATCACAGTGTGCAGTATCGCAGTGTGCAGCATCTCAGTGTGCAGTGTCAGTGTGCATTATCACAGTGGATGTTACGGCCTGTGCATGGATGTTACGGCCTTTGCGTGGATGTTACGGCCTGTGCATGGATGTTACGGCCTGTGCATGGATGTTACGGCCTGTGCATGGATGTTACGGCCTGTGCGTGGATGTTACGGCCTGTGCATGGATGTTACTTCCTGTGCGTGGATATTGCAGCCTGTGTGTGGATGTTACAGCCTGTGCCTGGATGTTACAGCCTCTGCGTGGATGTTACGGCCTGTGCCTGGATGTTACGTCCTGTACGTGGATGTTACAGCCTGCGCTTTGATGTTACGGCTTGTGCATGGATGTTACAGCCTGTGTGTGGATTTTACGTCCTATGTGTGGATGTTACAGCCTGTGCGTGGATGTTACAGCCTGTGCGCGAATGTTACGGCATGTGCGTATATGTTGCTGCCTGTGTATGGATGTTACAGCCTGTGCGTGAATGTTTCTGCCTGTGCCTGGATGTTACGGCCTGTGCGTGGATGTTACAGCCTGTGCCTGGATGTTACGGCCAGAAATTGGGTAATGATAATTTCAGAAATTGTGTAAAAACAAAGATGAATAGGAAAAATGTGCAGAAGAAAAAACATATGATGGTATTTTATGCTAACAGTCGAAGTGCAAGAAATAAAATTAATGAACTACGTTTGGTAGCATGTGCTGGGAACTTTGATATCATTGCATTAACTGAAACGTGGTATGATTTAAAGAGTCGGGATATGACTGCTGAGTGTAATATTCAGGGATTTAAGTTGTTCAATGTGGATAGATGTAATGGGAAGGGGGGAGGAGTTGCATTGTATGTTCGAGAAAATATTAATTGTTGCATAAAAACAGGTATAAAAATAGATGGAGCAGTAACAGAGTCTGTTTGGGTAGAGTTCGTGGAGGGTCAAGAAAAACTAATTCTAGGTGTAATATACCGACCTCCAGGCTTGGATCACGATAGAGGGAGACTTCTTTGGGACGAAATTGTTAGGGCTTCTGGACACAGTAACATAGTCATAGTAGGGGACTTTAACTTTAGTCAAATTGACTGGAATTCTTTGACAGGTAATCTAGAGTCCAGTGACTTTATGGAAACAGTTCAGGACTGTTTTCTGAAACAGAGTGTAAGTGAGCCTACCAGGGGTAATAATTTGCTAGACCTAGTCTTGTCAAATAAGGAAACACTCGTTGTTAGGTAAGATACATATGCAACAGTTAGGTATCTTTATTTCGAAACGTTTCGCCTACACAGTAGGCTTCTTCAGTCGAGTACAGAAAAGTTGATAGAAGCAGAAGTTACTTGAAGACGATGTAATCAGTCCATCACCAGACTGAGGGACTGACCACCTCAAAACTTTAAGGGTGATGGACTGATTACATCGTCTTCAAGTAACTTCTGCTTCTATCAACTTTTCTGTACTCGACTGAAGAAGCCTACTGTGTAGGCGAAACGTTTCGAAATAAAGATACCTAACTGTTGCATATGTGTCTTACCTAACAACGAGTGTTTCCTTATTTGACAAGACTAGGTCTAGCAAATTATTACCCCTGGTAGGCTCAGTTACACTCTGTTTCAGAAAACAGTCCTGAACTGTTTCCATAAAGTCACTGGACTCTAGATTACCTGTCAAAGAATTCCAGTCAATTTGGCTAAAGTTAAAGTCCCCTACTATGACTATGTTACTGGGTCCAGAAGCCCTAACAATTTCGTCCCAAAGAAGTCTCCCTCTATCGTGATCCAAGCCTGGAGGTCGGTATATTACACCTAGAATTAGTTTTTCTTGACCCTCCACGAACTCTACCCAAACAGACTCTGTTACTGCTCCATCTATTTTTATACCTGTTTTTATGCAACAATTAATATTTTCTCGAACATACAATGCAACTCCTCCCCCCTTCCCATTACATCTATCCACATTGAACAACTTAAATCCCTGAATATTACACTCAGCAGTCATATCCCGACTCTTTAAATCATACCACGTTTCAGTTAATGCAATGATATCAAAGTTCCCAGCACATGCTACCAAACGTAGTTCATTAATTTTATTTCTTGCACTTCGACTGTTAGCATAAAATACCATCATATGTTTTTTCTTCTGCACATTTTTCCTATTCATCTTTGTTTTTACACAATTTCTGAAATTATCATTACCCAGAGTTACTCCATGACAGTTACTATTAAGATTCTTAATATCAGAGCATAAGTCAATATATCCATACTCATTATTAATCATTTCTAAACCCATACCTCTAACTAATCCTAGTTTAAAGTCCTAACAACCCCCTCAACTGAGTTAGCAAGAAAACCCACACCTGCCCTGGATAAGTGAACCCCATCCCTGGCATACATGTCATTTCGGCCATAGAAGTTGTCCCAGTTGTCAATGAATGGTACTGCATTATCCTTACAGTGTTTATCCAGCCAACAATTAATACCAATTGCTCTGGACAACCATTCATTACCAACACCTCTTCTTGGCAAAATGCCACATAAAACAGGGCGCCCCCCCTTCTTCCTAATTATGTCTATAGCTGTCCTGAACTTTCTAACTAAATCCTCACTTCTACGCTTGCCTACATCATTGCCTCCAGCACTGAGGCAAATAATAGGATTGATCCTATTACCGTTCATGATGTTGTCAAGCCGGCTAACAATGTCCTCCATCCCAGCCCCAGGAAAGCATACCCTTTGTCTCCTACTCCTGTCCTTCAAGCAGAATGCCCTATCCATGTATCTAACCTGGCTATCCCCAACAACAATAATATTCTTACCTTCCTTGTTGTCGTTCGTCGTGACGATCCCAGTAGTCGACTCACATTCGTCGGGTAGCACCGAGAATGCGTTGGAGGTTTCCACAGGAGTTTCCACAGCAGTCTCTTTCTTCTTCATCGTTTCTAGCTTTCCATTCGTCTTCTTGATCGTCAACTTCGTCGTCCCCTGCTGTCCAGCCACTGACCAAGATCCCTTCTTGACCTGAGGACTCGAAACAGGAGGACTACTACGAATCCTCTTGTTTTCCTCGGTCAATCGCCGTATCTCCATCTTCGCTGCCCTCAATTCTTCCTTAAGTTGCTGGTAAAGTTGCTCGAAGGAGGGCATCTTGGTTCAGTCCACGGGAGCAAAGAAGAAACTTCTTCACAGAGTTAAGTACAGGTCACCACCAAATGTATTTCAGTTTTGGTATAAACCTTGGTAATAAATACCGACAAGTTGGTTTAGAAAGACACGTAAGCAAACACTATAACAGATTTATTAGAAAACGTTTCGGTCCTGGGACCTTGATCACTTCTAGCTGACATTATCAGAAGTCACCTTGAAGAGCATAACTTGATAAATGAATCTCAGCATGGATTCACGAGAGGTCGTTCCTGCCTGACAAACTTACTGACGTTCTTCAATAGAACATTTGAGGCAGTTGACAGTGATAAGGAATATAATATTGTTTATTTGGATTTTAGTAAAGCCTTCGACAGAGTACCTCACAAGAGACTCTTAAGAAAAGTGGCAGCTCATGGTATAGGAGGTAAAGTTCTAGCATGGATTGAGGCATGGCTTACCAATAGAAAGCAGAGAGTTACCATTAATGGAGTGAAATCTGAATGGGGATTAGTCACTAGTGGCGTTCCACAAGGATCAGTATTACAACCTAGGATTTCAAAGGCCTGTTATCCCAGGTGTAATGGGAGCAAAAGAAACACAGCAGAAAAAGTTTAGACTTATATTATCCTTCACCAATTTAGAACAGCAATATGTACACTATGTACAGTAATAAGTATAGTGCACGTCACGGTAAGCAAGGCAGAAATAGAAGCCACAAGATAGCAGACCGTGCTCAACCAGCTCTAGAATGGGAATGACAAGGGCAGACAGGAGAGCGGTATCCACATAACCTCTGCGATTGCCAATCCCACCTTCTTATTGGCTAGAACCTGGTCACTAGTTGAACGATGGGGCCCCATCACCAACTCTTAGCAACCTGGTTCGCTGGTTGGGGGAGATAGCCTGTAAATGAGGGTGTGTCCATGCGCCGAATAAAGGTTACGTACTCTTTGCATGCCACAATCAGTTTTAGGCCCTCTCCTGTTCATAATTTACATTAATGACCTTGACCAGTCGTCAGTGGTCAGTCGTCACGTGAGGTCACAGACCCTGAGCTGCTTTGGGGATTAGCGTGGACGGTTACAAACCATGGCTTGCTTCTGCAGTGTTTTAAAAACTGAGGTTGGAGAGTTGAAGGAGGAGGTCTTGCTTCTCCAGGAGGAGATTAGGAGGCTGAAGGTCCACCTCAATGGGTCTGGGAGAGAGTGTGAGGTGGCTGGAGTTGTGGGGAATGAGACTTCTAGCAGTGAGGTGCAGTCTGTCTCTCGCTGTAAGGAGGCTGTAGTTGGGGAGGTAGCAACGGCTACCAGCAGTGAGGTGCAGCCCAGCACCTGCTACAAGTGGCGAGTTGTTCACAGTAATGGGAGGCGCATCAGAATAAGGAAAGTTAAGAGTGAAGATCTGAAGGTAGGAAATCGCTTCTCTGTTCTCCAGGATGAATGTACTTCAGTGGCCAGTGAAGGTAAGGGTACTACTGCCCCTGCTAATGAAGGTAAGCGCATTCTTGTGGTTGGTGACTCTCAGGTAAGATATATTGACCGTGCTTTTTGTAATAGGAATAAGAAGATGAGAGATAGAGTGTGCTTCCCTGGAGCTGGTGTTGGGGACATTGTCAACAGGCTGGATAATATCATGTCAGGTAATGGGAACAAGCCCATTATCTGTCTCAGTGCTGGTGGAAATGATATTGGGAAGGGTAGGAGAGAAGAGCTGCTAGATAAGTACAGGTCAGCTATAGATTTCATTAAGTCTAAGGGAGGGATCCCAATCATATGTAGCATCTTGCCTAGAAGGGGAGTAGGAAATGAATGGTTGTCTAGGGCAATTGGTGTAAATTGCTGGCTAGACAGATACTGCAAGGAACTTGCAATCCCATTCATTGACAACTGGAACAACTTTTATGGCAAACATGATATGTATGCAAGGGATGGGGTACATCTCTCTGGGTCAGGGGTGGTAGCACTTGCAGACTCGATTGAGAAGGCCATTGGTGAAATGCCTATGATTTTAAACTGATGGAAGATAGAGGTATGGGTGTGTGTGGGAAACAAGCAGGTTGCAACACTAGGGTTGGAAACAGTAAATGTATAAAAGGCATTCAGCATGAAGTTATAAATAAAGACAATAGAACAGGTCAGCAAACAAAGGGGGACAGCAGAGGGCAGCAAGGGACTAGCTCCCTTAAGGTTTACTATACTAATAGCAGGAGTGTTAGAAATAAGATAGATGAGCTAAGATTAATTGCAAGTGCAGGAAACATAGATATTATTGCTATAACAGAGACCTGGCTCAATCTGAAAGATAGAGAGATGCCCACTGAATGTCACATACAAGGCTATAAATTATTCCACACTGACAGGGTCAACAGGAAAGGTGGTGGAGTAGCGATGTATGTCAGAGACAATTTAAATTGTTGTGTTAGACAAGATATTAAATTAGAAGCGTCAGCCACTGAATCTGTTTGGTTACAGCTTCTCGAGGGCCGAGAAAAACTAATTTTGGGTGTGATTTACAGGGCCCCAAATCTTGATAGGGAGTGCAGTAAACTTCTATGGGACGAAATTCGTAAGGCATCTACATACGAAAATGTTGTGCTAATGGGAGATTTCAACTATAGATAGATTGACTGGAGCAATTTGACAGGAAATTTAGAGTCGGGTGACTTTCTTGATACGATCCAGGATTGTTTTTTAAAACAGTTTGTGACAGAGCCAACTAGGGGAAATAACCTCCTTGACTTGGTTCTTGCCAGTAGGGAAACACTAATTAATAATCTTGAGGTTAATGATGAGCTTGGGGAGAGTGATCACAAATCACTCAGTTTTAATATATCATGGAATTCCCCTAATAATGGCAATCAAGTCTCCGTCCCTGACTTTCGCTTGGCTGATTTCATAGGACTGAAAAATTACTTAGGTGGGTTGAACTGGAATGACCTGACTAAGGGTCAGGTAGGTGGTGATGGTTGCCGATATGATGCTTTCCAGGGCATAGTTCTAGCTGCTCAGTCAAATTATGTTCCAAATAGGGAAATCAGATCAAACAAAAATGATCCTAAATGGATGAACAATAGATTAAAATATCTGATTGGTCAAAAGAGAGGCATATATAGGCAAATCAAAAGAGGAGAGGGGCAATTAAGAAATCGATATATTCAGTTAAAGAGAGAAATAAAAAAGGGAATTAGAAAAGCAAAAAGAGATTATGAGGTTAAAGTTGCAAAAGAATCGAAGACTAACCCAAAAGGATTCTTTCAGGTATACAGAAGTAAGATCAGGGATAAGATAGGCCCACTCAAAAGTTCCTCGGGTCAGCTCACTGACAGTGATAAGGAAATGTGTAGAATTTTTAACACATACTTCCTCTCAGTTTTTACACAGGAGGATACCAGCGATATTCCAGTAATGATAAATTATGTAGAACAGGACGATAATAAACTGTGCACTATTAGGGTCACAAGTGACATGGTCCTTAGGCAAATAGATAAATTAAAACCTAACAAATCCCCAGGCCCTGATGAACTGTATGCAAGGGTTCTAAAGGAATGTAAAGAGGAGCTTAGCACACCTTTGGCTAATCTTTTCAACATATCACTACAAACTGGCATGGTGCCAGATAAGTGGAAAATGGCAAATGTGATACCTATTTTCAAAACAGGTGACAGGTCCTTAGCTTCGAACTATAGACCAATAAGCCTAACCTCCATAGTGGGAAAATTTATGGTATCAATAATTGCCGAGGCAGTTCGTAGCCATCTTGAAAAGCATAAATTAATCAACGAATCTCAGCATGGTTTTACAAAGGGGCGTTCCTGCCTTACGAATTTATTAACTTTTTTCACTAAGGTATTTGAGGAGGTTGATCATGGTAATGAATATGATATTGTGTATATGGACTTCAGTAAGGCTTTTGACAGGGTCCCACATCAGAGACTATTGAGGAAAATTAAAGCACATGGAATAGGAGGAGAAATTTTTTCCTGGATAGAGGCATGGTTGACAAATAGGCAGCAGAGAGTTTGCATAAATGGGGAGAAATCAGAGTGGGGAAGCGTCACGAGCGGTGTTCCACAGGGGTCAGTGTTGGGCCCCCTGCTGTTCACAATCTACATAAACGACATAGATGAGGGCATAAAGAGCGACATCGGCAAGTTTGCCGATGACACCAAAATAGGCCGTCGAATTCATTCTGACGAGGACATTCGAGCACTCCAGGAAGATTTGAATAGACTGATGCAGTGGTCGGAGAAGTGGCAGATGCAGTTTAATATAGACAAATGCAAAGTTCTAAATGTTGGACAGGACAATAACCATGCCACATATAAACTAAATAATGTAGATCTTAATATTACGGATTGCGAAAAAGATTTAGGAGTTCTGGTTAGCAGTAATCTGAAACCAAGACAACAGTGCATAAGTGTTCGCAATAAAGCTAACAGAATCCTTGGCTTCATATCAAGAAGCATAAATAATAGGAGTCCTCAGGTTGTTCTTCAACTCTATACATCCTTGGTTAGGCCTCATTTAGATTATGCTGCACAGTTTTGGTCACCGTATTACAGAATGGATATAAATTCTCTGGAAAATGTACAAAGGAGGATGACAAAGATGATCCCATGTATCAGAAACCTTCCCTATGAGGATAGACTAAGGGCCCTGAAACTGCACTCTCTAGAAAGACGTAGAATTAGGGGGGGATATGATTGAGGTGTATAAATGGAAGACAGGAATAAATAAAGGGGATGTAAATAGTGTGCTGAAAATATCTAGCCTAGACAGGACTCGCAGCAATGGTTTTAAGTTGGAAAAATTCAGATTCAGGAAGGATATAGGAAAGTACTGGTTTGGTAATAGAGTTGTGGATGAGTGGAACAAACTCCCAAGTACCGTTATAGAGGCCAGAACGTTGTGTAGCTTTAAAAATAGGTTGGATAAATACATGAGTAGATGTGGGTGGGTGTGAGTTAGACCTGATAGCTTGTGCTAACAGGTCGGTTGCCGTGTTCCTCCCTTAAGTCAATGTGACCTGACCTGACTAGGTTGGGTGCATTGGCTTAAGCCGGTAGGAGACTTGGACCTGCCTCGCATGGGCCAGTAGGCCTTCTGCAGTGTTCCTTCGTTCTTATGTTCTTCTTATGTTCTTATGAAGGGATTACTAGTGACATGAGTAAGTTTGCTGATGATACAAAGATAGGCCATATAATTCACTCTGAGGAGGATATCAATGAACTCCAGGACGATTTGAACAAATTTATGTCTTGGTCTGAAAAATGGCAGATGAAGTTTAATGTGGATAAGTGTAAGGTACTTGCCCTTGGTAATGAAAATAACCCTCGAAGCTATAATCTAGGTGAAGTAGAGCTTGGTCATACAGAATGTGAAAAAGACTTGGGAGTCATGGTAAGCAGAAATCTAAAGCCAAGACAGCAGTGCCTTAGTGTGCGCAACAGGGCCAACAGATTATTTGGATTTATCTCAAGAAGTATAAGTAACAGAAGTCCAAAAGTTATTTTGCAGCTCTATACATCACTAGTGAGGCCTCATTTAGATTATGCTGCTCAGTTTTGGTCCCCTTACTACAGGATGGACATAGACTCATTAGAGAACATACAGAGAAGAATGACTAAAATGATTTACTGTGTAAGGAACCTCCCGTATGAAGATAGACTTAAAGCCTTAAATCTCCACTCTCTGGAGGGTGAGAGTAAGACACATGTGCAACATCTGGGTATCTTTATTGTAGACGTTTCGCCATCCAGTGGCTTTATCAATACAAATTCTAGGACATAACTTGAAGACAGTAGAACTATGTACAGAAGATGAGGTAATCAGTCCCTCAACCTAGGAGTAGGTGCGAACATCACCATAGTCGTGGAGATTCTGAAGCAGAAGAAAGAATCCTGGCGCTTATATAGTGACGTCAGGTGTAGCAGACGAGGGCATATTCACTGGTAGGCGGGATTCCCCAGTGGAAGTAGGTCCTTCCCAAAGAGATCTACAATAAAGATACCCAGATGTTGCACATGTGTCTTACTCTCATCTTGTCGGTATTATATACCATTCGGACACAACTTGTCAGACACTGCAACATCATGGAATCTTAATTCTGAGGACATGTACATAACCTTCACGACTACGACAACTACTACTACAACTAACCCATCTCTTTGGGAAGGACCTACTTCCACTGGGGAATCCCGCCTACCAGTGAATATGCCCTCGTCTGCTACACCTGACGTCACTATATAAGCGCCAGGATTCTTTCTTCTGCTTCAGAATCTCCACGACTATGGTGCTCTTCGCACCTACTCCTAGGTTGAGGGAATGATTACCTCATCTTCTGTACATAGTTCTACTGTCTTCAAGTTATGTCCTAGAATTTGTATTGATAAAGCCACTGGATGGCGAAACGTCTACAATAAAGATACCCAGATGTTGCACATGTGTCTTACTCTTATCTTGTCGGTATTATATACCATTCGGACATCTCTGGAGGGTGATGGACTGATTACATCGTCTTCAAGTATCTTCTGCTTCTATCAACTTTTCTGTACTCGACTGAAGAAGCCTACTGTGTAGGCTAAACGTTTCAAAATAAAGATACCTAACTGTTGCATATGTGTCTTACCTAACAACTCTCTGGAGAGGCGTAGAATGAGGGGAGATATCATTGAAGTGTATAAGTGGATGACGGGCATAAACAAGGGAGACATTAATAAAGTACTGAGGGTGTCAAACCAGGTAAGAACCAGGAATAATGGATTTAAGTTGGATAAATTTAGATTTAGAAAGGACATAGGTAAGTACTGATTTTCTAACAGAGTTGTAGATGCGTGGAACAGTCTTCCCAGTGGGGTGATAGAGGCTAGGACCTTGGGTAGCTTTAAGAAGAGACTGGACAAATATATGAGTGGGAGGGGCTGGGTTTGATTGGTGTCAAGGGGTACAGGAGTTATTTCTTGAGTAGCTTTAGGTAGATGTCGTTTTGATAAGGACCTGCCTCGTATGGGCCAGTAGGCCTTCTGCAGTGTTCCTACATTCTTATGTTCTTATGTTCTTATGTTCTTATAAATCCCAGTAATCTATTTGCCTTATTACGTACGCTTAGGCATTCCTGTCGTGGTTTAAGGTTGCTGCTCACCATAACCCCCAAGTCCTTTTCGCAATCTGTATGGCTAAGTTCTACATCATTTAACTTATAAGTACTAGGGTTATGGGCACTCCCAAGCTTCAGAACCTTGCATTTATCTACATTGAACTGCATCTGCCACTTTTCTGACCAAGAATAGAGTTTGTTTAAATCCTCCTGAAGTTCCATAACATCTACGTTTGAATCAATTATCCTACCTATCTTTGTGTCATCGGCGAATTTGCTCATATCACTAGTAATTCCCTCATCAAGATCATTGATATATATTATAAACAACAACAGGCCCAAGACTGATCCCTGTGGAACGCCACTTGTTACAGATCCCCACTCGGATTTAACCCCATTTATGGACACTCTCTGCTTCCTGTCAGTGAGCCATGACTCGATCCATGTATGTTACAGCCTGTGCCTGGATGTCGGCTTCCCACTGAGTTAGATAGGGTATATAATTACCAGTGTCTAGTACTGGAATATATAATTACCAGTGTCTAGTACTGGAATATATAATTACCAGTGTCCAGTACTGGAATATATAATTGCCAGTGTCCAGCACTGGAATATATAATTACCAGTGTCCAGTACTGGAATATATAATTGCCAGTGTCCAGTACTTGAATATATAATTACCAGTGTCCAGCACTGGAATATATAATTACCAGTGTCCAGTACTGGAATATATAATTACCAGTGTCAAGTACGGGAATATATAATTACCAGTGTCCAGTACTGGAATATATAATTACCAGTGTCCAGCACTGGAATATATAATTACTAGTGTCCAGTACTGGAATATATAATTACCAGTGTCCAGTACTGGAATATATAATTACCAGTGTCCAGTACTGGAATATATAATTACCAGTGTCCAGTACTGGAATATATAATTACCAGTGTCCAGTACTGGAATATATAATTACCAGTGTCCAGTACTGGAATATATAATTACCAGTGTCCAGTACTGGAATATATAATTACCAGTGTCCAGTACTGGAATATATAATTACCAGTGTCCAGTACTGGAATATATAATTACCAGTGTACAGTACTGGAATATATAATTACCAGTGTCCAGTACTGGAATGTATAATTACCAGTGCCCAGTGCTGGAATGTATAATTACCAGTGTCTAGTACTGGAATACATAATTACCAGTGTCCAGTACTGGAATATATAATTACCAGTGTCCAGTGCTGGAATATATAATTACCAGTGTCCAGTACTGGAATATATAATTACCAGTGTTCAGTACTGGAATATATAATTACCAGTGTCCAGTACTGGAAAATATAATTACCAGTGTCCAGTACTGGAATATATAATTATCAGTGTCCAGTACTGGAATATATAATTACCAGTGTCCAGCACTGGAATATATAATTACCAGTGTACAGTACTGGAATATATAATTACCAGTGTCCAGTACTGGAATATATAATTACCAGTGTCCAGTACTGGAATATATAATTACCAGTGTCCAGTACTGGAATATATAATTACCAGTGTCCAGTACTGGAATATATAATTACCAGTGTCCAGTACTGGAATATATAATTACCAGTGTCCAGTACTGGAATATATAATTACCAGTGTCCAGTACTGGAATATATAATTACCAGTGTACAGTACTGGAATATATAATTACCAGTGTCCAGTACTGGAATATATAATTACCAGTGTCCAGTACTGGAATATATAATTACCAGTGTCCAGTACTGGAATATATAATTACCAGTGTCCAGTACTGGAATATATAATTACCAGTGTCCAGTACTGGAATATATAATTACCAGTGTCCAGTACTGGAATATATAATTACCAGTGTCCAGTACTGGAATATATAATTACCAGTGTCCAGTACTGGAATATATAATTACCAGTGTCCAGTACTGGAATATATAATTACCAGTGTCCAGTACTGGAATATATAATTACCAGTGTCCAGTACTGGAATATATAATTACCAGTGTCCAGTACTGGAATATATAATTACCAGTGTCCAGTACTGGAATATATAATTACCAGTGTCCAGTACTGGAATATATAATTACCAGTGTCCAGTACTGGAATATATAATTACCAGTGTCCAGTACTGGAATATATAATTACCAGTGTCCAGTACTGGAATATATAATTACCAGTGTCCAGTACTGGAATATATAATTACCAGTGTCCAGTACTGGAATATATAATTACCAGTGTCCAGTACTGGAATATATAATTACCAGTGTCCAGTACTGGAATATATAATTACCAGTGTCCAGTACTGGAATATATAATTACCAGTGTCCAGTACTGGAATATATAATTACCAGTGTCCAGTACTGGAATATATAATTACCAGTGTCCAGTACTGGAATATATAATTACCAGTGTCCAGTACTGGAATATATAATTACCAGTGTCCAGTACTGGAATATATAATTACCAGTGTCCAGTACTGGAATATATAATTACCAGTGTCCAGTACTGGAATATATAATTACCAGTGTCCAGTACTGGAATATATAATTACCAGTGTCCAGTACTGGAATATATAATTACCAGTGTCCAGTACTGGAATATATAATTACCAGTGTCCAGTACTGGAATATATAATTACCAGTGTCCAGTACTGGAATATATAATTACCAGTGTCCAGTACTGGAATATATAATTACCAGTGTCCAGTACTGGAATATATAATTACCAGTGTCCAGTACTGGAATATATAATTACCAGTGTCCAGTACTGGAATATATAAATACCAGTGTCCAGTACTGGAATATATAATTACCAGTGAATATATAATTACCAGTGTCCAGTACTGGAATATATAATTACCAGTGTCCAGTACTGGACTATATAATTACCAGTGTCCAGTACTGGAATATATAATTACCAGTGTACTGGACTATATAAGTACCAGTGTCCAGTACTGGAATATATAATTACCAGTGTCCAGTACTGGAATATATAATTACCAGTGTCCAGTACTGGAATATATAATTACCAGTGTCCAGTACTGGAATATATAATTACCAGTGTCCAGTACTGGAATATATAATTACCAGTGTCCAGTACTGGAATATATAATTACCAGTGTCCAGCACTGGAATATATAATTACCAGTGTCCAGTACTGGAATATATAATTACCAGTGTCCAGTACTGGAATATATAATTACCAGTGTCCAGTACTGGAATATATAATTACCAGTGTCCAGTACTGGAATATATAATTACCAGTGTCCAGTACTGGAATATATAATTACCAGTGTCCAGTACTGGAATATATAATTACCAGTGTCCAGTACTGGAATATATAATTACCAGTGTCCAGTACTGGAATATATAATTACCAGTGTCCAGTACTGGAATATATAATTACCAGTGTCCAGTACTGGAATATATAATTACCAGTGTCCAGTACTGGAATATATAATTACCAGTGTCCAGTACTGGAATATATAATTACCAGTGTCCAGTACTGGAATATATAATTACCAGTGTCCAGTACTGGAATATATAATTACCAGTGTCCAGTACTGGAATATATAATTACCAGTGTCCAGTACTGGAATATATAATTACCAGTGTCCAGTACTGGAATATATAATTACCAGTGTCCAGTACTGGAATATATAATTACCAGTGTCCAGTACTGGAATATATAATTACCAGTGTCCAGTACTGGAATATATAATTACCAGTGTCCAGTACTGGAATATATAATTACCAGTGTACCAGTGTCCAGTACTGGAATATATAATTACCAGTGTCCAGTACTGGAATATATAATTACCAGTGTCCAGTACTGGAATATATAATTACCAGTGTCCAGTACTGGAATATATAATTACCAGTGTCCAGTACTGGAATATATAATTACCAGTGTCCAGTACTGGAATATATAATTACCAGTGTCCAGTACTGGAATATATAATTACCCAGTACTGGAATATATAATTACCAGTGTCCAGTACTGGAATATATAATTACCAGTGTCCAGTACTGGAATATATAATTACCAGTGTCCAGTACTGGAATATATAATTACCAGTGTACCCAGTACTGGAATATATAATTACCAGTGTCCAGTACTGGAATATATAATTACCAGTGTCCAGTACTGGAATATATAATTACCAGTGTCCAGTACTGGAATATATAATTACCAGTGTCCAGTACTGGAATATATAATTACCAGTGTCCAGTACTGGAATATATAATTACCAGTGTCCAGTACTGGAATATATAATTACCAGTGTCCAGTACTGGAATATATAATTACCAGTGTCCAGTACTGGAATATATAATTACCAGTGTCCAGTACTGGAATATATAATTACCAGTGTCCAGTACTGGAATATATAATTACCAGTGTACAGTACTGGAATATATAATTACCAGTGTCCAGTACTGGAATATATAATTACCAGTGTCCAGTACTGGAATATATAATTACCAGTGTCCAGTACTGGAATATATAATTACCAGTGTCCAGTACTGGAATATATAATTACCAGTGTACAGTACTGGAATATATAATTACCAGTGTCCAGTACTGGAATATATAATTACCAGTGTCCAGTACTGGAATATATAATTACCAGTGTTCAGTACTGGAATATATAATTACCAGTGTCCAGTACTGGAATATATAATTACCAGTGTCCTGTACTGGAATATATAATTACCAGTGTCCAGTACTGGAATATATAATTACCAGTGTCCAGTACTGGAATATATAATTACCAGTGTCCAGCACTGGAATATATAATTACCAGTGTCCAGCACTGGAATATATAATTACCAGTGTCCAGTACTGGAATATATAATTACCAGTGTCCAGTACTGGAATATATAATTACCAGTGTCCAGTAGAATATATAATTACCAGTGTCCAGGAATATATAATTACCAGTGTCCAGTACTGGAATATATAATTACCAGTGTCCAGTACTGGAATATATAATTACCAGTGTCCAGTACTGAATATATAATTACCAGTGTCCAGTACTGGAATATATAATTACCAGTGTCTAGTACTGGAATATATAATTGCCAGTGTCCAGTACTGGAATATATAATTACCAGTGTCCAGTACTGGAATATATAATTACCAGTGTACAGTACTGGTATAATAGCTTGTTTGGTAGGCTGTAGAGCGGGTGTGAATGATATACTTCTTCGGAGGCTTCTTTGTTTATTGTTAAGTCGTAGTGGGTTACACAGGCTTGTGTGTTTGTGCCCATGGCCCGGGCAGGGCCATGCCCACGAGAGAGAGCTGGGAGTACTTGTGTCTTGATGCCAGGCCGCTGTGTGAGTGAGAGCGAGGCAAGTCTGGGCATACTGAAGTGGCAAGGCCTATAGGTGGCAGCACCAGCATGGCGCGAAATATGAACTAAGCTGGTAGACAGCATGGGCTGTCTGTGCAGACAGTACAGGCTGTCTACATACGCTCGGCCACCTACCGCGCGTCGTCCCGACGCGACAATACTGGTAGTAAAAAAAACTCGGTCTCTCTCTCGTTGGAACAGGGCACAGAACACAAAATAAAAACATATATATACATATGGACATGGAAAAAAAAAAAACTTCCTACAGGGAGGGAAGAAAAAAACATGTGGGATGTGCTAAACATCGTGGTCAAAGGCAGTGAGCATCGAAGTGTATCACTGCATGCCTTCCTGCGTCTGGACAGATACTGCAACACGGGAGACATCGCTGCGGCTGAGCTGTGACGTAACAGGGTACGGTCTCCTCTGGAACGGTGAAGCAGACATCGTAGGAGTCGCTGCAGGTTTTCACTCAACCTGGGGCACGACATGCTGGTGCCCTCGAGTGAGGCGTCGACAAAACTCGGCAACTGGGCAGGACTTCTGGCAAGCGACTCAGGAGGACACTTCTCGGCTGGTACTGTCGCTGGGCTGTCACTGCCGGCGAGCGTGGAGCGAGTCGTGGCAGAGACGACTGGGCGAAACATCTGGGAGTCGTAACATCATACACCAGACTGCAGTGAGAGAGCTAGCAGTCAAAGTGACATCTTCTTTGTGCAGGCTGCTCACTGAAGCTTGTGACACGAGGCTGACACAGCGCCTGCCGACAGGCCTGGCTGCGGCTTGACGAGTATCATCTCTCAACAGTTGGAGTTATAGCAGAGGTTAGTCTAAGCGTCCCCAGACTTGTTTCTCTACTTATAACTGCACTCTGAAGGTCTGGAGGTGAAGTGAAACAAATCTCGATGGGAATCGTAGCAGGTACGATTCTACAGAACATCACGAGCGATGAGCATAAAAGCTTTCTGTACAAGAGGGCTCGGTCACTCGGGGCTGAGTAATCAGCTGTCAAACACTGGTCACGCGGGTGACAGCACAGTGGTGCAACTCAAGGGTCTGACCACAGACCTCACTGGACACACGGAAAACTTACAAACACACCGCTGTACATACGGTACAACATGGCTTAACTAGCAAATGATGCTTTTCTGCACATAAAACTGACTAAGACATACTAAAATGTGAGAACACTGACTGAGAGGAATTAATTAACACACGACATATATCTTCTCTCAATCTTCTCGACAATACTGAAATAATTACTAGAACACTCGATGTGACATCATGTGATGTCAGGCGTGATGTCGCAAGGTGACGTCAGCAGCAGTGACGTCAACAGACATCTCGAGGTGACGTCAGGCAGACATCGTGAGGTGACGTCAGCAGACATCGTGACATCATGAATTCGGGCAGCATCGTGGGTGGCGTCGATGTGATGCGGGCAGCAGACCACAGCATGTGGCCTTGGGACATCTGGTAACTCACGTGGCTTTGTAGGTCTACGTGACATCGGCCACACCCACGTGACGTCGTAATCCACGTAGCTTCGAGTGGCCTCGGGCACTCGGATACACAGCACTGGCAATGAATTCACACGAAAAACAGCAGAAAACACAGCAGAGGGAGTGGGCAGTTGTGAGTGTATGGTAGTGTGGTGGCGAGGAGCGTGCGTGAGTGTATGGCAGGGCGGGCATCTGGCCATTCCTCCTCCTCCACCCACAAACACGTGGAGAAGCTCACACTGGACGCAGAAATCACCACAAAACTCACCTCTGGCTTGCTGAAACAGCTGTGCTGAGCTGAACAACAACAGCAACATACAAGTGACGCTGAACACGTGACTTGAGAAACAGCGTGGGGTCACTGGGACGCCACTTACAATTCTCGGAGAATTTCGGCAAATTTCGGCTGGATCCTGCTAGTACCTGTGTCTGGATGCTCAAACGTGCAGACACGACATCAGGATAACTCGTTGAGAGACGGATGCTTCTTGTGTAGGGTGATGAAGTGAAGATGACTTCATACCTCTTCCTTCCTCGTGGGGCAAACACAACTGCTGCAGAGCACCGCTGCTACCATTTATTACGAGGTTGTTTTGGTAGGTGCTGTAGAGCGGTGTTAATGATATACGTCTTCGGAAGCTTCTTACTTTATTGATAACTAGTGTTGGGTTGGCTGTCTACACTGGAATATATAATTACCAGTGTCCTGTACTGGAATATATAATTACCAGTGTACAGTACTGGAATATATAATTACCAGTGTCCAGTACTGGAATATATAATTACCAGTGTCCAGTACTGGAATATATAATTACCAGTGTCCAGTACTGGAATATATAATTACCAGTGTCCAGTACTGGAATATATAATTACCAGTGTCCAGTACTGGAATATATAATTACCAGTGTACAGTACTGGAATATATAATTACCAGTGTCCAGTACTGGAATATATAATTACCAGTGTCCAGTACTGGAATATATAATTACCAGTGTCCAGTACTGGAATATATAATTACCAGTGTCCAGTACTGGAATATATAATTACCAGTGTCCTGTACTGGAATATATAATTACCAGTGTACAGTACTGGAATATATAATTACCAGTGTCCAGTACTGGAATATATAATTACCAGTGTCCAGTACTGGAATATATAATTACCAGTGTCCAGTACTGGAATATATAATTACCAGTGTCCAGTACTGGAATATATAATTACCAGTGTCCAGTACTGGAATATATAATTACCAGTGTACAGTACTGGAATATATAATTACCAGTGTTCAGTACTGGAATATATAATTACCAGTGTCCAGTACTGGAATATATAATTACCAGTGTCCAGTACTGGAATATATAATTACCAGTGTCCAGTACTGGAATATATAATTACCAGTGTCCAGTACTGGAATATATAATTACCAGTGTCCTGTACTGGAATATATAATTACCAGTGTCCAGTACTGGAATATATAATTACCAGTGTCCTGTACTGGAATATATAATTACCAGTGTCCAGTACTGGAATATATAATTACCAGTGTCCTGTTCTGGAATATATAACTACCAGTGTCCAGTACTGGAATATATAATTACCAGTGTCCAGTAATGGAATATATAATTACCAGTGTCCAGTACTGGAATATATAATTACCAGTGTCCAGTACTGGAATATATAATTACCAGTGTCCAGTACTGGAATATATAATTACCAGTGTCCAGTACTGGAATATATAATTACCAGTGTCCAGTACTGGAATATATAATTACCAGTGTCCAGTACTGGAATATATAATTACCAGTGTCCAGTACGGGAATATATAATTACCAGTGTCCAGTACTGGAATATATAATTACCAGTGTCCAGTACTGGAATATATAATTACCAGTGTCCAGTACTGGAATATATAATTACCAGTGTCCAGTACTGGAATATATAATTACCAGTGTCCAGTACTGGAATATATAATTACCAGTGTCCTGTACTGGAATATATAATTACCAGTGTACAGTACTGGAATATATAATTACCAGTGTCCAGTACTGGAATATATAATTACCAGTGTCCAGTACTGGAATATATAATTACCAGTGTCCAGTACTGGAATATATAATTACCAGTGTCCAGTACTGGAATATATAATTACCAGTGTCCAGTACTGGAATATATAATTACCAGTGTCCAGTACGGGAATATATAATTACCAGTGTCCTGTACTGGAATATATAATTACCAGTGTCCAGTACGGGAATATATAATTACCAGTGTCCTGTACTGGAATATATAATTACCAGTGTCCAGTACTGGAATATATAATTACCAGTGTCCTGTACTGGAATATATAATTACCAGTGTCCAGTACTGGAATATATAATTACCAGTGTCCAGTACTGGAATATATAATTACCAGTGTCCTGTACTGGAATATATAATTACCAGTGTCCAGTACTGGAATATATAATTACCAGTGTCCTGTACTGGAATATATAATTACCAGTGTCCAGTACTGGAATATATAATTACCAGTGTCCAGTACTGGAATATATAATTACCAGTGTCCAGTACTGGAATATATAATTACCAGTGTACAGTACTGGAATATATAATTACCAGTGTCCAGTACTGGAATATATAATTACCAG
Organism: Cherax quadricarinatus; assembly: GCF_038502225.1. Taxonomy (NCBI): domain Eukaryota; kingdom Metazoa; phylum Arthropoda; class Malacostraca; order Decapoda; family Parastacidae; genus Cherax; species Cherax quadricarinatus. Next base: position 20,038,904 of record NC_091359.1, on the reverse strand, counting down.
TGTCCAGTAATGGAATATATAATTACCAGTGTCCAGTACGGGAATATGTAATTACCCGTGTCCTGTACTGGAATATATAATTACCAGTGTCCAGTACTGGAATATATAATTACCAGTGACCAGTACTGGAATATATAATTACCAGTGTCCAGTACTGGAATATATAATTACCAGTGTCCAGTACTGAAATATATAATTACCAGTGTCCAGCACTGGAATATATAATTACCAGTGTCCAGTACTGGAATATATAATTACCAGTGTCCAGTACTGGAATATATAATTACCAGTGTACAGTACTGGAATATATAATTACCAGTGTCCAGTACTGGAATATATAATTACCAGTGTCCAGTACTGGAATATATAATTACCAGTGTCCAGTACTGGAATATATAATTACCAGTGTCCAGTACTGGAATATATAATTACCAGTGTACAGTACTGGAATATATAATTACCAGTGTCCAGTACTGGAATATATAATTACCAGTGTCCAATACTGGAATATATAATTACCAGTGTCCAGTACTGGAATATATAATTACCAGTGTCCAGTACTGGAATATATAATTACCAGTGTCCAGTACTGGAATATATAATTACCAGTGTCCAGTACTGGAATATATAATTACCAGTGTCCAGTACTGGAATATATAATTACCAGTGTCCAGTACTGGAATATATAATTACCAGTGTCCAGCACTGGAATATATAATTACTAGTGTCCAGTACTGGAATATATAATTACCAGTGTCCAGTACTGGAATATATAATTACCAGTGTCCAGTACTGGAATATATAATTACCAGTGTCCAGTTCTGGAATATATAATTACCAGTGTCCAGTACTGGAATATATAATTACCAGTGTCCAGTACTGGAGTATATAATTACCAGTGTCCAGTACTGGAATATATATAATTACCAGTGTCCAGTACTGGAATATATAATTACCAGTGTACAGTACTGGAATATATAATTACCAGTGTCCAGTACTGGAATATATAATTGCCAGTGTCCAGTACTGGAATATATAATTACCAGTGTCCAGTACTGGAATATATAATTACCAGTGTCCAGTACTGGAATATATAATTACCAGTGTACAGTACTGGAATATATAATTACCAGTGTCCAGTACTGGAATATATAATTACCAGTGTCCAGTACTGGAATATATAATTACCAGTGTCCAGTACTGGAATATATAATTACCAGTGTCCAGTACTGGAATATATAATTACCAGTGTACAGTACTGGAATATATAATTACCAGTGTCCAGTACTGGAATATATAATTACCAGTGTCCAGTACTGGAATATATAATTACCAGTGTTCAGTACTGGAATATATAATTACCAGTGTCCAGTACTGGAATATATAATTACCAGTGTCCTGTACTGGAATATATAATTACCAGTGTCCAGTACTGGAATATATAATTACCAGTGTCCAGTACTGGAATATATAATTACCAGTGTCCAGCACTGGAATATATAATTACCAGTGTCCAGTACTGGAATATATAATTACCAGTGTCCAGTACTGGAATATATAATTACCAGTGTACAGTACTGGAATATATAATTACCAGTGTCCAGTACTGGAATATATAATTACCAGTGTCCAGTACTGGAATATATAATTACCAGTGTCCAGTACTGGAATATATAATTACCAGTGTCCAGTACTGGAATATATAATTACCAGTGTACAGTACTGGAATATATAATTACCAGTGTCCAGTACTGGAATATATAATTACCAGTGTCCAGTACTGGAATATATAATTACCAGTGTTCAGTACTGGAATATATAATTACCAGTGTCCAGTACTGGAATATATAATTACCAGTGTCCTGTACTGGAATATATAATTACCAGTGTCCAGTACTGGAATATATAATTACCAGTGTCCAGTACTGGAATATATAATTACCAGTGTCCAGCACTGGAATATATAATTACCAGTGTCCAGTACTGGAATATATAATTACCAGTGTCCAGTACTTGAATATATAATTACCAGTGTCCAGTACTGGAATATATAATTACCAGTGTCCAGTACTGGAATATATAATTACCAGTGTCCAGTACTGGAATATATAATTACCAGTGTCCAGTACTGGAATATATAATTACCAGTGTCTAGTACTGGAATATATAATTACCAGTGTCCAGTACTGGAATATATAATTACCAGTGTCCAGTACTGGAATATATAATTACCAGTGTACAGTACTGGTATAATAGCTTGTTTGGTAGGCTGTAGAGCGGGTGTGAATGATATACTTCTTCGGAGGCTTCTTTGTTTATTGTTAAGTCGTAGTGGGTTACACAGGCTTGTGTGTTTGTGCCCATGGCCCGGGCAGGGCCATGCCCACGAGAGAGAGCTGGGAGTACTTGTGTCTTGATGCCAGGCCGCTGTGTGAGTGAGAGCGAGGCAAGTCTGGGCATACTGAAGTGGCAAGGCCTATAGGTGGCAGCACCAGCATGGCGCGAAATATGAACTAAGCTGGTAGACAGCATGGGCTGTCTGTGCAGACAGTACAGGCTGTCTACATACGCTCGGCCACCTACCGCGCGTCGTCCCGACGCGACAATACTGGTAGTAAAAAAAACTCGGTCTCTCTCTCGTTGGAACAGGGCACAGAACACAAAATAAAAACATATATATACATATGGACATGGAAAAAAAAAAAACTTCCTACAGGGAGGGAAGAAAAAAACATGTGGGATGTGCTAAACATCGTGATCAAAGGCAGTGAGCATCGAAGTGTATCACTGCACGCCTTCCTGCGTCTGGACAGATACTGCAACACGGGAGACATCGCTGCGGCTGAGCTGTGACGTAACAGGGTACGGTCTCCTCTGGAACGGTGAAGCAGACATCGTAGGAGTCGCTGCAGGTTTTCACTCAACCTGGGGCACGACATGCTGGTGCCCTCGAGTGAGGCGTCGACAAAACTCGGCAACTGGGCAGGACTTCTGGCAAGCGACTCAGGAGGACACTTCTCGGCTGGTACTGTCGCTGGGCTGTCACTGCCGGCGAGCGTGGAGCGAGTCGTGGCAGAGACGACTGGGCGAAACATCTGGGAGTCGTAACATCATACACCAGACTGCAGTGAGAGAGCTAGCAGTCAAAGTGACATCTTCTTTGTGCAGGCTGCTCACTGAAGCTTGTGACACGAGGCTGACACAGCGCCTGCCGACAGGCCTGGCTGCGGCTTGACGAGTATCATCTCTCAACAGTTGGAGTTATAGCAGAGGTTAGTCTAAGCATCCCCAGACTTGTTTCTCTACATATAACTGCACTCTGAAGGTCTGGAGGTGAAGTGAAACAAATCTCGATGGGAATCGTAGCAGGTACGATTCTACAGAACATCACGAGCGATGAGCATAAAAGCTTTCTGTACAAGAGGGCTCGGTCACTCGAGGCTGAGTAATCAGCTGTCAAACACTGGTCACGCGGGTGACAGCACAGTGGTGCAACTCAAGGGTCTGACCACAGACCTCACTGGACACACGGAAAACTTACAAACACACCGCTGTACATACGGTACAACATGGCTTAACTAGCAAATGATGCTTTTCTGCGCATAAAACTGACTAAGACATACTAAAATGTGAGAACACTGACTGAGAGGAATTAATTAACACACGACATATATCTTCTCTCAATCTTCTCGACAATACTGAAATAATTACTAGAACACTCGATGTGACATCATGTGATGTCAGGCGTGATGTCGCAAGGTGACGTCAGCAGCAGTGACGTCAACAGACATCTCGAGGTGACGTCAGGCAGACATCGTGAGGTGACGTCAGCAGACATCGTGACATCATGAATTCGGGCAGCATCGTGGGTGGCGTCGATGTGATGCGGGCAGCAGACCACAGCATGTGGCCTTGGGACATCTGGTAACTCACGTGGCTTTGTAGGTCTACGTGACATCGGCCACACCCACGTGACGTCGTAATCCACGTAGCTTCGAGTGGCCTCGGGCACTCGGATACACAGCACTGGCAATGAATTCACACGAAAAACAGCAGAAAACACAGCAGAGGGAGTGGGCAGTTGTGAGTGTATGGTAGTGTGGTGGCGAGGAGCGTGCGTGAGTGTATGGCAGGGCGGGCATCTGGCCATTCCTCCTCCTCCACCCACAAACACGTGGAGAAGCTCACACTGGACGCAGAAATCACCACAAAACTCACCTCTGGCTTGCTGAAACAGCTGTGCTGAGCTGAACAACAACAGCAACATACAAGTGACGCTGAACACGTGACTTGAGAAACAGCGTGGGGTCACTGGGACGCCACTTACAATTCTCGGAGAATTTCGGCAAATTTCGGCTGGATCCTGCTAGTACCTGTGTCTGGATGCTCAAACGTGCAGACACGACATCAGGATAACTCGTTGAGAGACGGATGCTTCTTGTGTAGGGTGATGAAGTGAAGATGACTTCATACCTCTTCCTTCCTCGTGGGGCAAACACAACTGCTGCAGAGCACCGCTGCTACCATTTATTACGAGGTTGTTTTGGTAGGTGCTGTAGAGCGGTGTTAATGATATACGTCTTCGGAAGCTTCTTACTTTATTGATAACTAGTGTTGGGTTGGCTGTCTACACTGGAATATATAATTACCAGTGTCCTGTACTGGAATATATAATTACCAGTGTACAGTACTGGAATATATAATTACCAGTGTCCAGTACTGGAATATATAATTACCAGTGTCCAGTACTGGAATATATAATTACCAGTGTCCAGTACTGGAATATATAATTACCAGTGTCCAGTACTGGAATATATAATTACCAGTGTCCAGTACTGGAATATATAATTACCAGTGTACAGTACTGGAATATATAATTACCAGTGTCCAGTACTGGAATATATAATTACCAGTGTCCAGTACTGGAATATATAATTACCAGTGTCCAGTACTGGAATATATAATTACCAGTGTCCAGTACTGGAATATATAATTACCAGTGTCCAGTACTGGAATATATAATTACCAGTGTCCTGTACTGGAATATATAATTACCAGTGTACAGTACTGGAATATATAATTACCAGTGTCCAGTACTGGAATATATAATTACCAGTGTCCAGTACTGGAATATATAATTACCAGTGTCCAGTACTGGAATATATAATTACCAGTGTCCAGTACTGGAATATATAATTACCAGTGTCCAGTACTGGAATATATAATTACCAGTGTACAGTACTGGAATATATAATTACCAGTGTTCAGTACTGGAATATATAATTACCAGTGTCCAGTACTGGAATATATAATTACCAGTGTCCAGTACTGGAATATATAATTACCAGTGTCCAGTACTGGAATATATAATTACCAGTGTCCAGTACTGGAATATATAATTACCAGTGTCCTGTACTGGAATATATAATTACCAGTGTCCAGTACTGGAATATATAATTACCAGTGTCCTGTACTGGTATTTATAATTACCAGTGTCCAGTACTGCAATATATAATTACCAGTGTCCTGTTCTGGAATATATAACTACCAGTGTCCAGTACTGGAATATATAATTACCAGTGTCCAGTAATGGAATATATAATTACCAGTGTCCAGTACTGGAATATATAATTACCAGTGTCCAGTACTGGAATATATAATTACCAGTGTCCAGTACTGGAATATATAATTACCAGTGTCCAGTACTGGAATATATAATTACCAGTGTCCAGTACTGGAATATATAATTACCAGTGTCCAGTACTGGAATATATAATTACCAGTGTCCAGTACTGGAATATATAATTACCAGTGTCCAGTACTGGAATATATAATTACCAGTGTCCAGTACTGGAATATATAATTACCAGTGTCCAGTACTGGAATATATAATTACCAGTGAATATATAATTCCAGTACTGGAATATATAATTACCAGTGTCCAGTACTGGAATATATAATTACCAGTGTACCAGTGTCCAGTACTGGAATATATAATTACCAGTGTCCAGTACTGGAATATATAATTACCAGTGTCCAGTACTGGAATATATAATTACCAGTGTCCGGTACTGGAATATATAATTACCAGTGTCCTGTACTGGAATATATAATTACCAGTGTCCAGTACTGGGAATATATAATTACTGGAATATATAATTACCAGTGTCCAGTACTGGAATATATAATTACCAGTGTCCAGTACTGGAATATATAATTACCAGTGTCCAGTACTGGAATATATAATTACCAGTGTCCAGTACTGGAATATATAATTACCAGTGTCCAGTACTGGAATATATAATTACCAGTGTCCAGTACTGGAATATATAATTACCAGTGTCCAGTACTGGAATATATAATTACCAGTGTCCAGTACTGGAATATATAATTACCAGTGTCCAGTACGGGAATATATAATTACCAGTGTCCAGTACTGGAATATATAATTACCAGTGTCCAGTACTGGAATATATAATTACCAGTGTCCAGTACTGGAATATATAATTACCAGTGTCCAGTACTGGAATATATAATTACCAGTGTCCAGTACTGGAATATATAATTACCAGTGTCCTGTACTGGAATATATAATTACCAGTGTACAGTACTGGAATATATAATTACCAGTGTCCAGTACTGGAATATATAATTACCAGTGTCCAGTACTGGAATATATAATTACCAGTGTCCAGTACTGGAATATATAATTACCAGTGTCCAGTACTGGAATATATAATTACCAGTGTCCAGTACTGGAATATATAATTACCAGTGTCCAGTACGGGAATATATAATTACCAGTGTCCTGTACTGGAATATATAATTACCAGTGTCCAGTACGGGAATATATAATTACCAGTGTCCTGTACTGGAATATATAATTACCAGTGTCCAGTACTGGAATATATAATTACCAGTGTCCTGTACTGGAATATATAATTACCAGTGTCCAGTACTGGAATATATAATTACCAGTGTCCAGTACTGGAATATATAATTACCAGTGTCCTGTACTGGAATATATAATTACCAGTGTCCAGTACTGGAATATATAATTACCAGTGTACTGGAATATATAATTACCAGTGTCCAGTACTGGAATATATAATTACCAGTGTCCAGTACTGGAATATATAATTACCAGTGTCCTGTACTGGAATATATAATTACCAGTGTCCAGTACTGGAATATATAATTACCAGTGACCAGTACTGGAATATATAATTACCAGTGTCCAGTACTGGAATATATAATTACCAGTGACCAGTACTGGAATATATAATTACCAGTGTCCAGTACTGGAATATATAATTACCAGTGTCCAGTACTGAAATATATAATTACCAGTGTCCAGCACTGGAATATATAATTACCAGTGTCCAGTACTGGAATATATAATTACCAGTGTCCAGTACTGGAATATATAATTACCAGTGTACAGTACTGGAATATATAATTACCAGTGTCCAGTACTGGAATATATAATTACCAGTGTCCAGTACTGGAATATATAATTACCAGTGTCCAGTACTGGAATATATAATTAGTGTCCAGTGTCCAGTACTGGAATATATAATTACCAGTGTCCAGTACTGGAATATATAATTACCAGTGTCCAATACTGGAATATATAATTACCAGTGTCCAGTACTGGAATATATAATTACCAGTGTCCAGTACTGGAATATATAATTAGTACTGGAATATATAATTACCAGTGTCCAGTACTGGAATATATAATTACCAGTGTCCAGTACTGGAATATATAATTACCAGTGTCCAGTACTGGAATATATAATTACCAGTGTCCAGTACTGGAATATATAATTACCAGTGTCCAGTACTGGAATATATAATTACCAGTGTCCAGTACTGGAATATATAATTACCAGTGTCCAGTACTGGAATATATAATTACCAGTGTCCAGTTCTGGAATATATAATTACCAGTGTCCAGTACTGGAATATATAATTACCAGTGTCCAGTACTGGAATATATAATTACCAGTGTCCAGTACTGGAATATATATAATTACCAGTGTCCAGTACTGGAATATATAATTACCAGTGTACAGTACTGGAATATATAATTACCAGTGTCCAGTACTGGAATATATAATTGCCAGTGTCCAGTACTGGAATATATAATTACCAGTGTCCAGTACTGGAATATATAATTACCAGTGTCCAGTACTGGAATATATAATTACCAGTGTACAGTACTGGAATATATAATTACCAGTGTCCAGTACTGGAATATATAATTACCAGTGTTCAGTACTGGAATATATAATTACCAGTGTCCAGTACTGTAATATATAATTACCAGTGTACAGTACTGGAATATATAATTACCAGTGTCCAGTACTGGAATATATAATTACCAGTGTCCAGTACTGGAATATATAATTACCAGTGTCCAGTACTGGAATATATAATTACCAGTGTCCAGTACTGGAATATATAATTACCAGTGTACAGTACTGGAATATATAATTACCAATGTTCAGCACTGGAATATATAATTACCAGTGTCCAGTACTGGAATATATAATTACCAGTGTCCAGTACTGGAATATGTAATTACCAGTGTCCAGTACTGGAATATATAATTACCAGTGTCCAGTACTGGAATATATAATTACCAGTGTCCAGTACTGGAATATATAATTACCAGTGTCCAGTACTGGAATATATAATTACCAGTGTCCAGTACTGGAATATATAATTACCAGTGTCCAGTACTGGAATATATAATTACCAGTGTCCAGTACTGGAATATATAATTACCAGTGTCCAGCACTGGAATATATAATTACCAGTGTCCAGTACTGGAATATATAATTACCAGTGTCCAGTACTGGAATATATAATTACCAGTGTCCAGTACTGGAATATATAATTACCAGTGTCCAGTACTGGAATATATAATTACCAGTGTACAGTACTGGAATATATAATTACCAGTGTCCAGTACTGGAATATATAATTACCAGTGTCCAGTACTGGAATATATAATTATCAGTGTCCAGTACTGGAATATATAATTACCAGTGTCCAGTACTGTAATATATAATTATCAGTGTCCAGTACTGGAATATATAATTGCCAGTGTCCAGTACTGGAATATATAATTACCAGTGTCCAGTACTGGAATATATAATTACCAGTGTCCAGTACTGGAATATATAATTACCAGTGTCCAGTACTGGAATATATAATTACCAGTGTCCAGCACTGGAATATATAATTACCAGTGTCCAGTACTAGAATATATAATTACCAGTGTCCAGTACTGGAATATATAATTACCAGTGTCCAGTACTGGAATATATAATTACAAGTGTCCAGTACTGGAATATATAATTACCAGTGTCCAGTACTGGAATATATAATTACAAGTGTCCAGTACTGGAATATATAATTACCAGTGTCCAGTACTGGAATATATAATTACCAGTGTCCAGTACTGGAATATATAATTACAAGTGTCCAGTACTGGAATATATAATTACCAGTGTCCAGTACTGGAATATATAATTACCAGTGTCCAGTACTGGAATATATAATTACCAGTGTCCAGTACTGGAATATATAATTACCAGTGTCCAGTACTGGAATATATAATTACCAGTGTCCAGTACTGGAATATATAATTACAATTGTCCAGTACTGGAATATATAATTACCAGTGTCCAGTACTGGAATATATAATTACAAGTGTCCAGTACTGGAATATATAATTACCAGTGTACAGTACTGGAATATATAATTACCAGTGTCCAGTACTGGAATATATAATTACAAGTGTCCAGTACTGGAATATATAATTACCAGTGTCCAGTACTGGAATATATAATTACCAGTGTCCAGTACTGGAATATATAATTACAAGTGTCCAGTACTGGAATATATAATTACCAGTGTCCAGTACTGGAATATATAATTACCAGTGTCCAGTACTGGAATATATAATTACCAGTGTCCAGTACTGGAATATATAATTACCAGTGTACAGTACTGGAATATATAATTACAATTGTCCAGTACTGGAATATATAATTACCAGTGTCCAGTACTGGAATATATAATTACAAGTGTCCAGTACTGGAATATATAATTACCAGTGTACAGTACTGGAATATATAATTACCAGTGTCCAGTACTGGAATATATAATTACAAGTGTCCAGTACTGGAATATATAATTACCAGTGTCCAGTACTGGAATATATAATTACCAGTGTCCAGTACTGGAATATATAATTACCAGTGTCCAGTACTGGAATATATAATTACAAGTGTCCAGTACTGGAATATATAATTACCAGTGTCCAGTACTGGAATATATAATTACCAGTGTCCAGTACTGGAATATATAATTACCAGTGTCCAGTACTGGAATATATAATTACCAGTGTACAGTACTGGAATATATAATTACCAGTGTCAAGTACTGGAATATATAATTACAAGTGTCCAGTACTGGAATATATAATTACCAGTGTCCAGTACTGGAATATATAATTACAAGTGTCCAGTACTGGAATATATAATTACCAGTGTACAGTACTGGAATATATAATTACCAGTGTCCAGTACTGGAATATATAATTACAAGTGTCCAGTACTGGAATATATAATTACCAGTGTCCAGTACTGGAATATATAATTACAAGTGTCCAGTACTGGAATATATTAATGATGAATTTTGAGTTGTCTAATCTGTTATTTTCGAGTCTTGAAAAAAATATTTTTAGTATTTTTATTATTCGTGTTTTACATTTTTTTTATATATTATTATTATTATTATTATTATTATTATTATTATTATTATTATTATTATTATTATTATTATTATTATTATTATTAATATTAATATTAATATTATTATTATTATTATTATTATTATTATTCATATTTTTTATTTTTGTATTATTTATTTTTTATTATTTACATGTTATACCTGGAGAGGGTTTCGGGGGTCAACGCCCCCGCGACCTGGTCCATGACTAGACCTCATGGTGGATCACGGCCTGATCAACCAGGCTATTACTGCTGGCCTCACGCAACCCGACGTACGAACCACAGCCCGGCAGGTGAGGTACTGATTTTAGGTGCCTGTCCAGTGCCTATTGGTAATCCCCCTTATGTGTGCTGGGAGGCAGTTGAACAGTCTCGGGCCCCTGACACTTATTGTATGGTCTCTTAACGTGCTAGTGACACCCCTGCTTTTCATTGGGGGGATGGTGCATCGTCTGCCAAGTCTTTTGCTTTCGTAGTGGGTGATTTTCGTGTGCAAGTTCGGTACTAGTCCCTCTAGGATTTTCCAGGTGTATATAATCATGTATCTCTCCCGCCTGCGTTCCAGGGAATACAGGTTTAGAAACCTCAAGCGCTCCCAATAATTGAGGTGTTTTATCTCCGTTATGCGCGCCGTGAAAGTTCTCTGTACATTTTCTAGGTCGGCAATTTCACCTGCCTTGAAAGGTGCTGTTAGTGTGCAGCAATATTCCAGCCTAGATAGAACAAGTGACCTGAAGAGTGTCATCATGGGCTCGGCCTCCCTAGTTTTGAAGGTTCTCATTATCCATCCTGTCATTTTTCTAGCAGATGCGATTGATACAAAGTTATGGTCCTTGAAGGTGAGATCCTCCGACATGATCACTCCCAGGTCTTTTACATCACTTTTTCGCTCTATTGTTTAGTTGGAATTTGTTTTATATTCCGATATTGTTTTAATTTCCTCATGTTTAACATATAGAAGTAATTGAAATTTCTCACGGTGCTGTGGCTGACATCCTTGTCTATGTCAGATATAAGCATGAGAAACAAGATGGGAGCGAGTACTGTGCCTTGTGGAACAGAGTTTTTCACCGTAGCTGCCTCGGACTTTACTCTGTTGACTACTACTCTCTGTGTTCTGTTAGTGAGGAAATTATAGATTCATCTACCAACTTTTCCTGTTATTTCTCTCTCACGCATTTTGTGCGCTATTACTCCATGGTCACACTTGTCAAAGGCTTGGGTTGTGTAACTGATGGGTATCCAGGTGGTTATGATATGGGATGTTAGTTCTTTCGGTCTGTAGTTCTTTGCTGTTGCTTTACTGCCTCCTTTGTGGAGTGGGGCTATGTCTGTTGTTTTTAGTAACTGAGGGACGACCCCCGTGTCCATGCTCCCTCTCCATAGGATGGAAAAAGGCTCGTGATAGGGGCTTCTTGCAGTTCTTGATGAACACAGAGTTCCATGAGTCTGGGTCTGGGGCAGAGTGCATGGGCATGTCATTTATCTCATTTTCGATGTCATTTTCGATGTCATTTTCGATGTCATTTTCGATGTCATTTTCGATGTCATTTTCGATGTCATTTTCGATGACATTTTCGATGTCATTTTCGATGTCATTTTCGATGTCATTTTCGATGTCATTTTCGATGTCATTTTCGATGTCATTTTCGATGTCATTTTCGATGTCATTTTCGATGTCATTTTCGATGTCATTTTCGATGTCATTTTCGATGTCATTTTCGATGTCATTTTCGATGTCATTTTCGATGTCATTTTCGATGTCATTTTCGATGTCATTTTCGATGTCATTTTCGATGTCATTTTCGATGTTATTTTCGATGTCATTTTCGATGTCATTTTCGATGTCATTTTCGATGTTATTTTCGATGTCATTTTCGATGTCATTTTCGATGTTATTTTAGATGTCATTTTCGATGTCATTTTCGATGTTATTTTCGATGTCATTTTCGATGTCATTTTCGATGTCATTTTCGATGTCATTTTCGATGTCATTTTCGATGTCATTTTCGATGTCATTTTCGATGTCATTTTCGGTGTCATTTTCGATGTCATTTTCGATGTCATTTTCGATGTCATTTTCGATGTCATTTTCGATGTCATTTTCGATGTCATTTTCGATGTCATTTTCGATGTCATTTTCGATGTCATTTTCGATGTCATTTTCGATGTCATTTTCGATGTCATTTTCGATGTCATTTTCGATGTCATTTTCGATGTCATTTTCGATGTCATTTTCGATGTTATTTTCGATGTCATTTTCGATGTCATTTTCGATTATTTTCGATGTCATTTTCGATGTCATTTTCGATGTCATTTTCGATGTTATTTTCGATGTCATTTTCGATGTCATTTTCGATGTTATTTTCGATGTCATTTTCGATGTCATTTTCGATGTTATTTTCGATGTCATTTTCGATGTCATTTTCGATGTCATTTTCGATGTTATTTTCGATGTCATTTTCGATGTCATTTTCGATGTCATTTTCGATGTCATTTTCGATGTCATTTTCGATGTCATTTTCGATGTCATTTTCGATGTCATTTTCGATGTCATTTTCGATGTCATTTTCGATGTCATTTTCGATGTCATTTTCGATGTCATTTGGCGTCAGAATAATATCAGAATATTATTTATATTTTATATTTTTTATTTATATTTTATATTATTTATGTTTTATATTTTTACTATTCTTATTAATTAATATTTTTATTATTCTTATTAATATTTTATTATCAATGGTTTATATTTTTATTACGAGTCAATTTAAAACTTACATTTTTCCTACAGTGCTAGTCACAGCATTATGCCGCCCCTCCTCCACACACGTATCAAAACACAAACACATACTGTGTCCTTTATGCTTAATCACGTCCCTCAGCTGTGTAGGAAAACTCTCATACAAATTCTTGAGGGTTTGGGGAGGTATATTATTCCATGCCTCATGTACAGCAGCCTCCAGCTGCGGGTTGGAACTGATATCCTTGCCCAGTAAAGTTCATTTCACTATTGACCGGAGTTCTCAATAAGATTTAGGTCTGGGAAATTGCTTGGCCAGTCATTAAAGAACCTCACTTCACAGTCCTTAAGCCATCGAACTACAGATTTGGTGGTATGACACGGTGCACCGTCCTGCATAAAAACCATAGCCCTACACTTGTCAAACGCCTCAGGTAAATTGTCATGCAATAACTGTAGGTAATTATATTGGTTCATATATTGGTGTTTGGGAAGCAAAATGAGTTCACCAACACTCTGAGTACTGAAACATCCCCAAACCATGAGCGAATCTGGGTGTTTGGTGGTCCCACAGGTGTAGCGTGGGTCTATCTCTGGGTCAGTACACATGTCCCCCACGGTTACAGATGGTACTTCAGACCACTATTGAGAATTCCATTGAAGATATTTCTTTGCATAATCCAGCCTACATTTCTTCTGTGGCTTGGAGAGGATTGGTTTCTTAACCTGGCAGTGACTACTGTAGCCCAGTCTGTTAACAGTTCTTACAGACACCTCTGAGAGAAGATGTGGGTTTTTTTTCTCTCAATTCTTTAGCAGTTATCTTAGGTGTACTCTCTCACTGCTTCTTTAACAGTTAAGTTACAAACGATGTCTTCTTCAAGGGGACAGGCCGAGGTTTGGCAGATGGTAACTCGACACTGCCACCAGCCTTGAAACGCTGCACCCAGTTCCTCACTGAACACACACACACCAACATTCTCCACTATTTTTTTCATCTGGTGCCCAGCTTTGTGAAGCCCTATGATTTGAGCTATAGTTTCAGGTGTTAAAGACTTCCTTTTACCCATAATCAAACATGTATAACCCCAAAACCAAAGGGAACACCGGACAAAAGATGGGGCAGATGAGAGACAAAAGTGCAACACTTCCTCTCACCACGGAAGCCACGTGAGCACTGAGGAGTCACTGTGGAGTGTGGCGGCAGGCCGTGACGCCATGCTAACGGCTGCTACCCGGCATAATGCACTGACGGAAAAAAAAACCTCCCCTGTATGGTAGGCCATTGATTTTTGTCACGGCATTATGCTAGGGCGCTCACTCGGCATAATGCCGTGACTAGCACTGTAGAGTATAAATATTTCTATCTTATATATACGATAATAATAATAATAATAATAATAATAATCCGACTTTCAGTTTTGAGGCCCAAGTCAGCTTTAAATTCCTGTCTGTCCAGAGTGAAAATATTGTTCACAAATTCGTAAAAAAATGCTAATATGTTTCCGACTCTGCATTTTGAGAATAAGTAAATTTGGAGTTTTTATTGTTTACGCAGTCAGTCAGCGTCAGATTTGACTTGTTGATGATGCAACCCGCGGCAAGCATATTTGTGTTTTGTTGTGATAAGAGTATTGAAGTTGTCTCACTCAACGCCAGTATATTGCTAATTATCTCTCTGTCTCTCTCTCTAACATACACACGTGGTTACTAACTTGTACGAAGACTGCATTAACAGAAGGAGATGGCTACAGACCTCTTTCACCTCTCGCACACCTCCTCCCTCTCACACAACCTCCCTCTCACGTCCTCCCTCTCTACCTGCTTCACACACACACCTTTTCTTACCACTCTTCCTCCTTTGTTGTAAATCAAACACATTCTTGTGTTAGCAAGGTTAAAAGTTGAGCACCACAAGGAACAGTCTCCGTACCTTTGCTGTTTCTTCTCTCAGAGTACCACAAGGAACAGTCTCCGTACCTTTGCTGTTTCTTCTCTCAGAGTACCACAAAGAACAATCTCCGTACCTCTGCTGTTTCTTCTCTCAGAGTACCACAAGGAACAGTCTCCGTGCCTATGCTGTTTCTTCTCTCAGAGTACCACAAGGAACAGTCTCCGTACCTCTGCTGTTTCTTCTCTCAGAGTACCACAAAGAACAATCTCCGTACCTCTGCTGTTTCTTCTCTCAGAGTACCACAAGGAACAGTCTCCGTGCCTATGCTGTTTCTTCTCTCAGAGTACCACAAGGAACAGTCTCCGTACCTCTGCTGTTTCTTCTCTCAGAGTACCACAAGGAACAGTCTCCGTGCCTCTGCTGTTTCTTCTCTCAGAGTACCACAAGGAACAGTCTCCGTACCTTTGTTGTTTCTTCTCTCAGAGTACCACTAGGAACAATCTCCGTACCTTTGTTGTTTCTTCTCTCACAGTACCACAAAGAACAATCTCTGTACCTTTCCTGTTTCTTCTCTCAGAGTACCACAAGGAACAATCTCCGTACCTCTGTTGTTTATCCTCTCAGAGTACCACAAGGAACAATCTCTGTACCTTTGCTGTTTCTTCTCTCAGAGTACCACAAGGAACAATCTCCGTGCCTCTGCTGTTTCTTCTCTCAGAGTACCACAAGGAACAATCTCTGTACCTTTGCTGTTTCCTCTCTCAGAGTACCACAAGGAACAATCTCCGTACCTTTGCTGTTTCTTCTCTCAGAGTACCACAAGAAACAATCTCCGTACCTTTGCTGTTTCTTCTCTCAGAGTACCACAAGGAACAGTCTCCGTGCCTCTGCTGTTTCTTCTCTCAGAGTACCACAAGGAACAATCTCCGTACCTTTGCTGTTTCTTCTCTCAGAGTACCACAAGGAACACTCTCCGTACCTCTGCCGTTTCTTCTCTCAGAGTACCACAAGGAACACTCTCCGTACCGCTGCTGTTTCTTCTCTCAGAGTACCACAAGAAACAATCTCCGTACCTTTGCTGTTTCTTCTCTCAGAGTACCACAAGGAACAGTCTCCGTGCCTCTGCTGTTTCTTCTCTCAGAGTACCACAAGGAACAATCTCCGTACCTTTGCTGTTTCTTCTCTCAGAGTACCACAAGGAACACTCTCCGTACCTCTGCCGTTTCTTCTCTCAGAGTACCACAAGGAACACTCTCCGTACCGCTGCTGTTTCTTCTCTCAGAGTACCACAAGGAACAATCTCCGCACCTCTGCTGTTTCTTCTCTCAGAGTACCACAAGGAACAATCTCCGTACCTTTGCTGTTTCTTCTCTCAGAGTACCACAAGGAACAATCTCCGCACCTCTGCTGTTTCTTCTCTCAGAGTACCACAAGGAACAATCTCCGCACCTCTGCTGTTTCTTCTCTCAGAGTACCACAAGGAACAATCTCCGTACCTTTGCTGTTTCTTCTCTCAGAGTACCACAAGGAACAATCTCCGTACCTTTGCTGTTTCTTCTCTCAGAGTACCACAAGGAACAATCTCCGTACTTTTGCTGTTTCTTCTCTCAGAGTACCACAAGGAACAATCTCCGTACCTTTGCTGTTTCTTCTCTCAGAGTACCACAAGGAACAATCTCCGTACCTTTGCTGTTTCTTCTCTCAGAGTACCACAAGGAACAATCTCCGTACCTTTGCTGTTTCTTCTCTCAGAGTACCACAAGGAACACTCTCCGCACCTCTGCTGTTTCTTCCAGAGTACCACAAGGAACAATCTCCGTACCTTTGCTGTTTCTTCTCTCAGAGTACCACAAGGAACAATCTCCGTACCTTTGCTGTTTCTTCTCTCAGAGTACCACAAGGAAAACTCTCCGCACCTCTGCTGTTTCTTCTTCCAGAGTACCACAAGGAACAATCTCCGTACCTTTGCTGTTTCTTCTCTCAGAGTACCACAAGGAACAATCTCCGTACCTTTGCTGTTTCTTCTCTCAGAGTACCACAAGGAACAATCTCCGTACCTTTGCTGTTTCTTCTCTCAGAGTACCACAAGGAACACTCTCCGCACCTCTGCTGTATCTTCTTCCAGAGTACCACAAGGAACAATCTCCGCACCTCTGCTGTTTCTTCTCTCAGAGTACCACAAGGAACAATCTCCGTACCTTTGCTGTTTCTTCTCTCAGAGTACCACAAGGAACACTCTCCGCACCTCTGCTGTTTCTTCTTCCAGAGTACCACAAGGAACAATCTCCGTACCTTTGCTGTTTCTTCTCTCAGAGTACCACAAGGAACAATCTCCGTACCTTTGCTGTTTCTTCTCTCAGAGTACCACAAGGAACAATCTCCGTACCTTTGCTGTTTCTTCTCTCAGAGTACCACAAGGAACAATCTCCGTACCTTTGCTGTTTCTTCTCTCAGAGTACCACAAGGAACAATCTCCGTACCTTTGCTGTTTCTTCTCTCAGAGTACCACAAGGAACAATCTCCGTACCTTTGCTGTTTCTTCTCTCAGAGTACCACAAGGAACAATCTCCGTACCTTTGCTGTTTCTTCTCTCAGAGTACCACAAGGAACAATCTCCGTACCTTTGCTGTTTCTTCTCTCAGAGTACCACAAGGAACACTCTCCGCACCTCTGCTGTATCTTCTCTCAGAGTACCACAAGGAACAATCTCCGCACCTCTGCTGTTTCTTCTCTCAGAGTACCACAAGGAACAATCTCCGCACCTCTGCTGTTTCTTCTCTCAGAGTACCACAAGGAACACTCTCCGCACCTCTGCTGTTTCTTCTCTCAGAGTACCACAAGGAACAATCTCCGCACCTCTGCTGTTTCTTCTCTCAGAGTACCACAAGGAACACTCTCCGCACCTCTCCTGTTTCTTCTCTCAGATTACCACAAGGAACACTCTCCGCACCTCTGCTGTTTCTTCTCTCAGAGTACCACAAGGAACAATCTCCGTACCTTTGCTGTTTCTTCTCTCAGAGTACCACAAGGAACACTCTCCGCACCTCTGCTGTTTCTCCTCCTCCGAGCTGACTGGCTGGCTAATATAATCTTACTGAAAGCAAACCTTTATCAGACAAAGTTTCCTTCAAAAACTTGGTTATTCAGCGTTACTTTAAGGAGAGCGACAAAGAAGAGCTTTATCAAGTAGGGCAGTGTGATCCTTGTGGGTTTAGCGCTTGGTTATAATTATATTAATAATAATCCTCTAGTAAAACTAATCTCTTTTGTATTATTTTTATTATAAGAAAGCGCTAAACCCGTAGGGTTTAGCGCTTTCCTGGGGAATGGGGGATGGAAGGCATCAATTCAGGGAAGTGGAGCACAGATCCAATTCCCTACATCAAGAGCCCCTCACCCCTTGAGGGGTATCGCTTTTATAGCATAACGTTTCCTTCAAGGAGACCATCGAAACATCGCTTTGATTAAGGCTTCCCCTCTCCCCTCCAACCTTTTTTAAGTACGTGTCTCCTGACGGGAGGCGCTGGTAAAAACGCTCGCCACAGCTTGGTAACTTCCTCCACAGACGATACCAAAATAAGCTTGAAATGCGCCTCAATAAGAGTAAAAATTGCGATGTATCAGCAGTCTTACAGTGGTTAGTGGAAAATAATATGATGCTCAGTGGTGTCAGATTTCAACTGCTCCAATACAGGAAGAATGAAGAAAAAGGTTGGTTAATGTTTAGGGTCTATCCACTGCTACGCTAAGGTCATTAATAAGGCTCCATGTAATCTGTTCACCACCTGGGTGGTTAATGGAATAGCCTGACGACTATACTAGGGTCATTAATGTAATCGATAGACTGTTCCATTAATCTGGGTGGTTAATGGAACAGCCTGTTGAGTACACTAGGGTCATTAGTGTAATCGATAGACGGTACCATTAACCTGAGTGGATAATGGTACAGTCTACAACTACACTAGGGTCATTAAGGCTGCATGTAACCTCTTCACCAGTCAGGAATATTTTAATATTTAAAACAAGAGTGAAAGTAAATTCCTAGGTGTACATACACCAGAGATATACACATCCCTGTGTATATGTGGATACAAAACACCGGAAACATGAACACGCAGAAAGCTATATTATATAAACTGCTATATTTCGCAAAAGTGGCTATACCATCCTAGTCTCAAACATCTAGAATTAGACTCAGTGGTAGCTAGATAGATAATCCAGAGTAACAGCCTCGATGTAGAGTTATGGAGTTGAAGATTGAGACATTTATGCAAAATATGGGAATCTCTGAGGAAACGTTTCGCCACACAGTGGCTTCATCAGTCCAATACAAATGAGAACGGTGAAAATCAGGAGTTTGAGGTAATCAGTCCCTCAGCCTTGAGTCGATGTGTTCAGTCCATCAATCTTGTAGAATGTACAGCATAGGGCCACGTCTACGGCTCTATGCTGTACATTCTACAAGATTGATGGACTGAACACATCGACTCCAGGCTGAGGGACTGATTACCTCAAACTCCTCCTCTCCTTGCACCTTCTACTTTGTATTGGACTGATGAAGCCACTGTGTGGCGAAACATTTCCTCAACAAAGATTCCCATATGTTGCATAAGTGTCTCAATCTTCAACTTGTCGGGTTTTTTAAACCATTTATCACAGTTACGGAGTCTTTATATAAGGGATACACAAATGACCTGTACATAGTGTGACTTTGTAAATGGTCCAAATTGGACCGAAACATCGTGGTAAACTTCTCTCTGCTATGTTCAGGTTATTTGTGTATTGTTCTAGTCACGGTATTGTTACTTATTGTTCTTGGTGGAATTATAGACACAAATGCAGTATAATGGGAGCCTTTGTTGGGCGAAACGTAGTCAGTAAAGGATCACATTATACCGCATTTGTGTCTAGTGTTCCCATTATATTCCCATTATCTCAGACCATAAACCTTCTGACATCTACCGTCGCTTTACACACATGTCAGCTCTTTCTCTCTCTCTCTCTCTCTCTCTCTCTCTCTCTCTCTCTCTCTCTCTCTCTCTCTCTCTCTCTCTCTCTCTCTCTCTCTCTCTCTCTCTCTCTCTCTCTCTCCCTCTCTCTCTCTCTCTCTCTCTCGTTTTACACAGGGTTTGACAAGGTTAAGGATCCCTAGCTTTATTGACAAGCTATTTACTAGTTAAGGATTCCTAACTTTATTGACAAGCTAAGAGCTGTTACCTACATCAGCTCATTTGAAAGCATTTTTATTGTTATGAGAAATACAAGTAGGAAACAGGATGAAGTTGGAGCCATCTGTGGTCCAGCATTTTCATTTGATCAACTGACTTTATCTCGTTGACATCATTATGCTGTACGAATGTGTTCCATAACTCGAGTCATCCTGGGTATATATGATCTCAGATGAAGTGATGTTCTGGAGAAGGATACAGCCAGAGTGAAGTTGCTGCTTTCTGCCCGTCTTGTGGTATTGAAGCTTGCTTCACGCTGTCCTCGAAGTGGATCCAAGTGTAGTACTGTGACAATGTTGGCCTTGTACATAACAGTAAGACCACCCACATCCCCCCTGTGTTGAAAGCTCTGCTGAAATGACAGATCTATCCAGGATTGGTCCAGGCGTGAGATGAGACGTCTTGCTCTATTCTCTGCTCTGTCAAGCAGTCGCAGATGAGAGGGGGGGGGCAGACAAATCAAGAAAGTGGAGCATACTCAAGGTGTGAGCGTACTTGCGCCTCATATAGAATCTTGCAACCCCTACTGTCAGGCAGATCCAAGATATGTCGAAGTGCTGTAAGCTTCCTGACTGCCTTGTTTGCAAGATTTACAACGTGGTTCTTCATGGTCAGTTTGGAGTCAAATTTCACTCCAAGGATATCAACTTCTTCCTCAGGTACAAACACTCTCTCATTCATACTCAATGCTGCTCCGCCATTACTATCATGGTGCCTAGAGACCATCATCATATGTGTTTTCTCAGGTGCAAATCTTACTTGCCATCGGTTTTCCCAAGCTGATATAGCTCTTAGCTGGTGATTGATGTAGCTTAGAGCAGCTGGCATTTCTTCTCTTGGATAAGTAAATGTCAGTGAACAGTCGTCTGCATATGCATGAGATTCTGGGGCGAGATGAAGAAGGTCGTTGAAGTAGACATTCCATAACAATGGACCCAGTACACTTCCTTGTGGAACACTTGCTCCAATAGGATGTCTTGCTGATTCCGTTCCATTGAGAACTATACTTAGAGATCTACCATGAAGGTAATCACTGAGGAGACATAGCGTAGAGCCTGCAATTCCCAGTGTTTGCAGTTTTGCTAAGAGGCCCTGGTGCCACACCCGGCCGAAAGCGCCAGCAATGTCCAGTGCTACCACACAGCTGACTTTGGATTCATCCAGTGACTGGTGCCACTTAGTGGAGAGGTTTAACAACAGATCAGCAGCAGAGTAACCTTTCCTGAAGCCATATTGACGGTCTCTCTCTCTCTCTCTCTCTCTCTCTCTCTCTCTCTCTCTCTCTCTCTCTCTCTCTCTCTCTCTCTCTCTCTCTCTCTCTCTCGCTCTCCTCCCTCCCTCTCCTCCCTGAGAGAGAGATCACTCTCAATAAATTAACTATAAGAGAGACCCCGGGTATAAAAACCATGGTAATAATACGCTCCACATTTACTTTACTGACTTGCAACATTTCACCAGCCAATTAGTCTTTATAATAAAATACTTTTATTGAATCAACCGCAAGAAGAAACATCGCTCTTCAGTATGCAATTATTATTATAATTATTATTATTATTATATTATTATTATTATTATTATTATTATTATTATTTTTATTATAGTTATTATTATTACTACTACTACTTATTATTATTATAGTTAATATTATTATTAATATTACTACTTATTACTGTTATTATTATTATTATTATTATTATTATTATTATTATTATTATTATTATTATTACAAATAAGTTCATAATACGAATAAAAGAATAATAAGTAAAAAATTAGACACAATATATATTGCAAACAGACAGATAGATGAAATAGATGGATAGATAGATAAAATAGATAACTTACTGAAGTAATGACCATCTATATTCAAGGTCCCTCTCTTATTTACCTCATATAAAATAATTCACATTTAAATCATTCAGAGACAAGTATATTCACTCCTATCAAACACGCTCACGCATGCCTGCTGGAAGTCCAAGCCCCTCGCACACAAAACCTCCTTTACCCCCTCCCTCCAACCCTTCCTAGGCCGACCCCTACCCCGCCTTCCTTCCACTACAGATTTATATACTCTCGAAGTCATTCTATTTTGTTCCAGCCTCTCTGCATATCTGAACCACCTCAACAACTCTTCCTCATCCTTCTGGATAATAGTTTTGGTAATCCCGCACCTTCTCCTAATTTCCAAACTATGAATTCTCTGCATTATATTCAGATCACACATTGCCCTCAGACATGACATCTCCACTGCCTCCAGCCATCTCCTTGTTGCAATATTCACACCCACATAAGAGTGTTGGTATAACTAGACTCTCATACATTCCCCTCTTTGCTTCCACGGACAAAGTTCTTTCTCTCCACAGACTCCTAAGTGCACCACTCACTCTTTTTCCCTCATCAGTTCTATGATCCACCTCATCTTTCATAGACCCATCTGCTGACACGTCCACTCCTAAATATCTGAATACATTCACCTCCTCCATAGTCTCTCCCTCCAATCTGATATCCAATCTGTCGTCATCTAATTTTTTTGTTATCCTCATAACCTTACTCTTTCCTATATTCACTTTTAATTTTTTTCTTTTACATACCTTACCCAGTTCATCCATGAACCTCTGCAACTTCTCTTCAGAATCTCCCAAAAGCACAGTGTCATCAGCAAAGAGCAACTGTAACAACTCTCACTTTGTGTTAGATTCTTCATTTTTTTAACCCCACACCTCTTGCCAACACCTGAGCATTCACTTCTCTTACAACCCCATTTATAAATATACTGAACAACCATAGCGACATCACACATTCTTGTCTAAGGCCACATTGCCCCCATTGCCCACATTGCCACATTGCCCCTCCCTATCCACCCTGTCATATGCCTTTTCCAAATCCATAAATGCCACAAAACCTCTTTAGCCTTATCTAAATACTGTTCACTTATATGTTTCACTGTAAACACCTGGTCTACACACCCCCTACCTTTCCTAAAGCCTCCTTGTTCATCTGCTATCCTATTCTCCGTCTTACTCTTAATTCTTTCAATAATAACTCTACCATACACTTTACCAGGTATACTCAACAGACTTATCCCCCTATAATTTTTGCACTCTCTTTTATCCCCTTTGCCTTTATACAAAGGAACTATGCATGCTCTCTGCCAATCCCTAGGTACCTTACCCTCTTCCATACATTTATGAAATAATTGCACCAACCACTCCAAAACTATATCCCCACCTGCTTTTAACATTTCTATCTTTATCCCATCAATCCTGGCTGCCTTACCCCCTTTCATTTTACCTACTGCCTCATGAACTTCCCCCACACTCACAACTGGCTCTTCCTCACTCCTACAAGATGCTATTCCTCCTTGCGATTTTGGCTTAAATAGCAATGCACTTCTTGCCGAATAGGGCAAACGAAAATTTGTGTATGCAATAGTTTCGCAAAAATCATTCTGAACCTCACGAAGCAGCAAACATATTTCATTGTGTTTGTTTATTATTAAATTATTGTAAACTTATATGAAATATATTTAGCTGGATTAGGCTAAATTAAATTATGCTTGTTATAATAAGGTTAGGTAAATTTCCTAAGGTTCTTTTGGTACAAAATTATTAATATATATATATATATATATATATATATATATATATATATATATATATATATATATATATATATATATATATATATATATATATATATTACATTTCTGGGGTGGGAAGTTAAAAAGGTTTATAAAGGCAAGTGGAGCTGTTGTTGAGGTTATCATTGTTTGTTATTGTGCCTTATATGTGAAGCTGTGGTGGGTATGTTGAGGGAGGTGGGTTCAGGGCAGGGGGCATGGGGCGGGGGCAGCAGGATGTGTACGTTACTTCCTGGCGGCGCTGCTATCACCACTACCACCATAATAATAATAATAATAATAATAATAATAATAATAATAATAATAATAATAATAATAATAATAATAATAATAATAATAATAATAATAATAATAATAATAATAATAATTATAATAATAATAATTATAATAATAATAATAATCTTTATTTAATGAGCATAGCTGACATCAGTGACATACTACTATATAGAAAGCCGCTTGTTATGCCGAGCATTTCGGGCGAATTAGGTAAATTTTGTCCCCAGGATGCGACCCACACCAGTCCACTAACACCCAGGTACCTACTTACTGCTAGGTTAACATGGACAGCAGGTGTCCAAGGAAACACGCCCTAATGTTTCCAGCCGTACCGGGGGATCCAACCACGGACTTGCGTGTGCAGTGTACTACCAACAATTAAGGCCTATTAACTGTGTTAATTAGGAGTATGTAATAGATATGCATCAATTCATAAAGTTAAATATATCTAGGCATATGAATTTTAATAAAAATTTATGAAAATTAAACGAATATATATTGCAGTACAATCACTTCTCTCTCTCTCTCTCTCTCTCTCTCTCTCTCTCTCTCTCTCTCTCTCTCTCTCTCTCTCTCTCTCTCTCTCTCTCTCTCTCTCTCTCTCTCTCTCTCTCTCTCTGTCAGTACAGAGGGTTTGACAAGGTTAGCTTAAGGATCCCTAGCTTCATTTGTGATGTAGTTCAGCTGGGCTTGTGAGGTCTCTGGGGAGACCTAATTATATGGTCTCACCTTGCCTTGGCAAGTGGTTAAGCAGCCACGCCTTTTCGGCTTAAGTTTCAGCTCCTTTGTTCGTTACTGTCGTCAGATCTCGGCGTCAGGTCGTACACGAGGTGCACACCTCATTGTGGAGGGTGCTTGGACCACCATATAAGTTAAGGATTTCTAACTTTATTGACAAGCTACGAGCTGTTACCTAAATCAGCTCATTTGAAAGCATTTTTATTGTTATGACACATACAAGTAAAGAACAGGATGAAGTTGGAGCCATCTGTGGGCCAGCATTTTCATTTGATCAACTGACTTTATCTCGTTGACATCATAATGCTGTACGAATGTGTTCCAGACTCACTCTCTCTCTCTCTCTCTCTCTCTCTCTCTCTCTCTATATATATATATATATATATATATATATATATATATATATATATATATATATATATATATATATATATATATATATATATATAGTTCCTTGATAATGTGAGTAGTCACGAAAGCGCTTGGAATTTCTCTATTTTTTCAGAGTGGTTGTTTTGCATATTCCGAAATCACCTGTTTACTGTGATCTTATTGCATATATATATATATATATATATATATATATATATATATATATATATATATATATATATATATATATATATATATATATTACAAAAGTTTTTCATTTTGTGTGAGTAATTAGTTTTGTTACTATTAAAGGCGCTAGAAATTCTTGTACATATGATCTCATCATTTTCTGTTTTTATGTATTTTAATCACTTTTTAATGGAAGTTGATTCCAGGTTGTTTTTTTCTTGGTTTTCTCGATCCCACTTTGTGTTCTCTTACATTCACATTCAGAGATCACATTATATCTCTCAATCACATTCTCATTTCTTCTGGATGTGATTGAAAGTTCGTGAGTTAGTTAGTTTAATATGTTTATTATGCACCCCATACCCATCCTGTGGGCGGTAGTCAAAAGATTACAGAGGTACATAATTGGTCCAGGGACTGGACTCCAAAGTTTTGATAGCTGAGCAAGTTACAGAGGTAATGAACTCACAATTTACAAAGGTAATGAACTCACAATTTACAAAGGTAATGAACTACAGGTAGGTCTAGTCACAATCATGACAAGTTACAAAGGTATTTACAGATTACAGAGGTACGTAATGGGTCCAGGGACTGGGCCCCCAAAGTTTTGATAGCTGAACTAGGTACAAGGTAATGAACTTACAAGTTACAAAGGTAATGAACTCACAAGTTACAAAGGTAATGAATACTGTAAGAATGGTTACTTACGTTTATACATGGCTACAATCATGAACAAATTATAGAGTAATGAGCAATTCACACTTCCACACCCGGTCACAACTGTAGTGAGTTCATGAATGCGCTGGGAATTGCATTCCCTTGATTGAGAGGATCACGAGAGTACTTGGAGTTAAATTCCCGTTTAAAATGGTTAAAATACAGATTAAGACATCACGGTGTCCCGTGGCCTGGTGGCTAAAGCTCTCTCCTCACACGGTGAGGGTCTGCGTTCGATTCCCAGCCAGGGCAGAAACATTGGGCGTGTTTCTTTACACCGGTTGTCTATGTTCACCTATCAGTAAAATGGGTACCTGGGTGTTAGTGGACTGGTGTGGGTCGCATCCTGGGGACAAAACTAACCTGATTTGCCCGAAATGCTCAGCATAACATCCGGCTTTCTATACAGTAGTATGTCACTGATGTCAGCTAGACTTGTATACCTTGTACTTGTAGTATATAAAGATACTATTATTATTTCTTGTATTTCTACGCGTTAATTTTATTTCTTTCAACCATTTTAGTTCCATTTTGTAACAGTTGCTTCAACTTTCTGTTATCTTACCGCATTTTGGGTCCCAAAGCTGTATGACTCATGCGGATTTAGCGTGAGTGCATGAAATAATAATAACAACTAGGCATGCGCTAAACTTGTATGGGTGGTTCAGTTTCTAGGGAATAAGAGTCAGGTCTGATCTAAGGAAGGTAGGACAGGGTAGCTCCAATTTCTTAAATCAAGATCCCTTTACCGTCGCCACAAAGCATTAGAATAATGTGGCATCTCAGTTAAATTAACGTAATTACGTTGCCAACGTTAGTAACCTGGTAACGTAACACTGTAATTATCAGTACGAATTGTACCTGACTGACATTAATTACCAATACTAATAGTTATTATCAGTACTAATTGTGACTGTTGACGTTATCAATACTAACTGTGACTACTGTCACTATCAGTACTAATTGTGACTGTCACTGTCAGTACTAATTGTAACTACTCTCACTATCAATACTGTGACTACTCTCACTATCAATACTGTGACTACTGTCACTATCAATACTGTGACTACTCTCACTATCAATACTGTGACTACTGTCACTATCAATACTGTGACTACTCTTACTATCAATACTGTGACTACTGTCACTATCAATACTGTGACTACTCTCACTATCAATACTGTGGCTACTCTCACTATCAATACTGTGACTACTCTCACTATCAATACTGTGGCTACTCTCACTATCAATACTGTGACTACTCTCAATATCAATACTGTGACTACTCTCACTATCAATACTGTGACTACTGTCACTATCAATACTGTGACTACTCTTACTATCAATACTGTGACTACTGTCACTATCAATACTGTGACTACTCTCACTATCAATACTGTGACTACTGTCAATATCAATACTGTGACTGCTCTCACTATCAATACTGTGACTACTCTCACTATCAATACTGTGACTACTCTCACTATCAATACTGTGGCTACTCTCACTATCAATACTGTGACTACTCAATATCAGTACTGTGACTACTCTCACTATCAATACTGTGACTACTGTCACTATCAATACTGTGACTACTGTCACTATCAATACTGTGACTACTGTCACTATCAACACTGTGACTACTCAATATCAGTACTGTGACTACTCTCACTATCAATACTGTGACTACTGTCACTATCAATACTGTGACTACTGTCACTATCAATACTGTGACTACTGTCACTATCAATACTGTGACTACTGTCACTATCAATACTGTGACTACTGTCACTATCAATACTGTGACTACTGTCACTATCAATACTGTGACTACTCTCACTATCAATACTGTGACTACTGTCACTATCAATACTGTGACTACTGTCACTATCAATACTGTGACTACTGTCACTATCAATACTGTGACTACTGTCACTATCAATACTGTGACTACTCTCACTATCAATACTGTGACTACTGTCACTATCAATACTGTGACTACTGTCACTATCAATACTGTGACTACTGTCACTATCAACACTGTGACTACTCAATATCAGTACTGTGACTACTCTCACTATCAATACTGTGACTACTGTCACTATCAATACTGTGACTACTGTCACTATCAATACTGTGACTACTCTCACTATCAATACTGTGACTACTGTCACTATCAATACTGTGACTACTCTCACTATCAATACTGTGGCTACTCTCACTATCAATACTGTGACTACTCAATATCAGTACTGTGACTACTCTCACTATCAATACTGTGACTACTGTCACTATCAACACTGTGACTACTGTCACTATCAATACTTATTGAAGCTACTGTTAATAAATTACTATATGGTAGAACAGATTTAACACACAGATTTACACACTATTAATCACAAATTTTGACAATATGAGACATAACCTCCTTGTTTCTTACTCACAAAATGGAACTCTGAAACTGCCTCAGGATTGTGTGCAGATTTATTATATAACGGCAGTATCCTCCCTGATACTGACGCCGATTTTTTTTAGGTCATGTACTAGGCTATTCATTGATCCAGTGGTGCAGGTTTTTCCCATTTTATGAATGAGTTAGACGTGGGAGAACAATGTGAAGATCCTTCTGGTAGTCAAAGATTAACAGGCAGACACTCTGTCT
Organism: Cherax quadricarinatus; assembly: GCF_038502225.1. Taxonomy (NCBI): domain Eukaryota; kingdom Metazoa; phylum Arthropoda; class Malacostraca; order Decapoda; family Parastacidae; genus Cherax; species Cherax quadricarinatus. Next base: position 20,009,643 of record NC_091359.1, on the reverse strand, counting down.
TCACACTCTCATGGGATTATATTACGTCTGTTAAGTACAATTTCTTCCTGTGGTGTGGGATATATATGTGTGTGTGATGGTAGACAGTATACCGTAGAACACTCGGGAGGTGTGGGACATCCGTATGAACTTATCCCTCATGTTATTGTCTGATATGTTTACCCAACAAACACTGCAGAATTATTCAGCATTTCTCGCTGAATAACTTAAGCTCTCGCCTCGTTCGTGTCTTCCGGCGGGTCAACCTTGAACGCCTTCAGCGAACGATTTTTTTTCTTTTTCATTGGGAAAATTTTGCTCTTGCCTGGTGGAGGTCTCAGATCGATTGAGGCACCGGACCAATATATTCTCAGTGTGGCTATGCTGCCTGAATCAGGCTTTAGCTCCTTTAGATCCGAGCCGGCAGCCGGTTCAAGGATTTCTACCCGTGAACACAAACACTTCCAGAGCTTCTTGTGCTCCCATTGGTCGGTGCTGGAGAGCTTGAGCTTTCCCATTGGTCGTCTGACTTTGTTGACATGTGACGTAATTTTACGTTAGTGTATTTAAGGAGAGTCTAACCCAGTATTCTGCACATTACAAGAGTGTCGGTCTGTGCCGTTATACCAGCAGTGCCGGTGGGTATTTTCCTGTGTTAAAAGAAATTATATGTAACACTCGTTAAGTTATACATATAGATACTTACCAAATGTATCTTATTATCCAGCCATATATAAACTACTTTTTGTGTTCACTCAGATAAACTCACCTTTTCTATGGTTCAAGTTTTATATAATAAATCGTTTAGTTATCAGAATCGTGATTTTGTTAATGATTAAGACACTTGTGTAAGAGTTGTGTATGTTGTTGAAAAGTTTCACTTACAAAGTAAACTCCTGCAGTCGAATACAGAGGCAGCAGGTGTAGTAGTGAAATAAATATGATATAATTAGTCCATCAGTCTTGGAGAAATAGTATTTGAAGCGGTCAGTCCCTCAGCCTGCAGGCTGAGGGACTGACTACCTGCTGCCTCTGTATATGACTACACCTGCTGCCTCTGTATATGACTACATCTGCTGCCTCTGTATATGACTACATCTGCTGCCTCTGTATATGACTACACCTGCTGCCTCTGTATATGACTACACCTGCTGCCTCTATATGACTACACCTGCTGCCTCTGTACATGACTACACCTGCTGCCTCTGTATATGACTACACCTGCTGCCTCTGTATATGACTACACCTGCTGCCTCTGTATATGACTACACCTGCTGCCTCTGTATATGACTACACCTGCTGCCTCTGTACATGACTACACCTGCTGCCTCTGTATATGACTACACCTGCTGCCTCTGTATATGACTACACCTGCTGCCTCTGTATATGACTACACCTGCTGCCTCTGTATATGACTACATCTGCTGCCTCTGTATATGACTACACCTGCTGCCTCTGTATATGACTACACCTGCTGCCTCTGTATATGACTACACCTGCTGCCTCTGTACATGACTACACCTGCTGCCTCTGTATATGACTACACCTGCTGCCTCTGTATATGACTACACCTGCTGCCTCTGTATATGACTACACCTGCTGCCTCTGTATATGACTACACCTGCTGCCTCTGTATATGACTACACCTGCTGCCTCTCTATATGACTACACCTGCTGCCTCTGTATATGACTACACCTGCTGCCTCTCTATATGACTACACCTGCTGCCTCTGTATATGACTACACCTGCTGCCTCTCTATATGACTACACCTGCTGCCACTGTACATGACTACACCTGCTGCCTCTGTATATGACTACACCTGCTGCCTCTGTATATGACTACACCTGCTGCCTCTGTATATGACTACACCTGCTGCCTCTGTATATGACTACACCTGCTGCCTCTGTATATGACTACACCTGCTGCCTCTGTATATGACTACACCTGCTGCCTCTGTATATGACTACACCTGCTGCCTCTGTATATGACTACACCTGCTGCCTCTGTATATGACTACACCTGCTGCCTCTGTATATGACTACACCTGCTGCCTCTGTATATGACTACATATGCTGCCTCTGTATATGACTACACCTGCTGCCTCTGTACATGACTACACCTGCTGCCTCTGTATATGACTACATCTGCTGCCTCTGTATATGACTACACCTGCTGCCTCTGTATATGACTACACCTGCTGCCTCTGTATATGACTACACCTGCTGCCTCTGTATATGACTACACCTGCTGCCTCTGTATATGACTACACCTGCTGCCTCTGTATATGACTACACCTGCTGCCTCTGTATATGACTACACCTGCTGCCTCTGTATATGACTACACCTGCTGCCTCTGTATATGACTACACCTGCTGCCTCTCTATATGACTACACCTGCTGCCTCTGTATATGACTACACCTGCTGCCTCTGTATATGACTACACCTGCTGCCTCTGTACATGACTACACCTGCTGCCTCTGTATATGACTACACCTGCTGCCTCTGTATATGACTACACCTGCTGCCTCTGTATATGACTACACCTGCTGCCTCTGTATATGACTACACCTGCTGCCTCTATATGACTACACCTGCTGCCTCTGTATATGACTACACCTGCTGTCTCTGTATATGACTACACCTGCTGCCTCTCTATATGACTACACCTGCTGCCTCTCTATATGACTACACCTGCTGCCTCTCTATATGACTACACCTGCTGCCTCTCTATATGACTACACCTGCTGCCTCTCTATATGACTACACCTGCTGTCTCTGTATATGACTACACCTGCTGCCTCTGTATATGACTACACCTGCTGCCTCTCTATATGACTACACCTGCTGCCTCTCTATATGACTACACCTGCTGCCTCTCTATATGACTACACCTGCTGCCTCTCTATATGACTACACCTGCTGCCTCTCTATATGACTACACCTGCTGCCTCTCTATATGACTACACCTGCTGCCTCTCTATATGACTACACCTGCTGCCTCTGTATATGACTACACCTGCTGCCTCTGTGTATGACTACACCTGCTACCTCTATATGACTACACCTGCTGCCTCTCTATATGACTACACCTGCTGCCTCTGTACATGACTACACCTGCTGCCTCTGTATATGATTACACCTGCTGCCTCTGTATATGACTACACCTGCTGCCTCTGTATATGACTACACCTGCTGCCTCTCTATGACTACACCTGCTGCCTCTGTATATGACTACACCTGCTGCCTCTCTATGACTACACCTGCTGCCTCTGTATATGACTACACCTGCTGCCTCTCTATGACTACACCTGCTGCCTCTGTATATGACTACACCTGCTGCCTCTCTATGACTACACCTGCTGCCTCTGTATATGACTACACCTGCTGCCTCTCTATGACTACACCTGCTGCCTCTCTATGACTACACCTGCTGCCTCTGTATATGACTACACCTGCTGCCTCTCTATGACTACACCTGCTGCCTCTGTATATGACTACACCTGCTGCCTCTCTATGACTACACCTGCTGCCTCTGTATATGACTACACCTGCTGCCTCTGTATATGACTACACCTGCTGCCTCTCTATGACTACACCTGCTGCCTCTGTATATGACTACATCTGCTGCCTCTGTATATGACTACACCTGCTGCCTCTCTATGACTACACCTGCTGCCTCTGTATATGACTACACCTGCTGACTCTGTATATGACTACACCTGCTGCCTCTCTATGACTACACCTGCTGCCTCTGTATATGACTACACCTGCTGCCTCTGTATACGACTACACCTGCTGCCACTGTACATGACTACACCTGCTGCCTCTGTATATGACTACACCTGCTGCCTCTGTATATGACTACACCTGCTGCCACTGTACATGACTACACCTGCTGCCTCTGTATATGACTACACCTGCTGCCTCTGTATATGACTACACCTGCTGCCTCTCTATATGACTACACCTGCTGCCTCTGTATATGACTACACCTGCTGCCTCTGTATATGACTACACCTGCTGCCTCTGTATTTGACTACACCTGCTGCCTCTCTATATGACTACACCTGCTGCCTCTGTATATGACTACACCTGCTGCCTCTGTATATGACTACACCTGCTGCCTCTGTATATGACTACACCTGCTGCCTCTGTATATGACTACACCTGCTGCCTCTGTATTTGACTACACCTGCTGCCTCTCTATATGACTACACCTGCTGCCTCTCTATATGACTACACCTGCTGTCTCTGTATTTGACTACACCTGCTGTCTCTGTATTTGACTACACCTGCTGCCTCTGTATATGACTACACCTGCTGCCTCTGTATATGACTACACCTGCTGCCTCTGTATATGACTACACCTGCTGCCTCTGTATTTGACTACACCTGCTGCCTCTGTATTTGACTACACCTGCTGCCTCTCTATATGACTACACCTGCTGCCTCTGTATATGACTACACCTGCTGCCTCTGTATATGACTACACCTGCTGCCTCTCTATATGACTACACCTGCTGCCTCTGTATATGACTACACCTGCTGCCTCTGTATATGACTACACCTGCTGTCTCTGTATTTGACTACACCTGCTGCCTCTCTATATGACTACACCTGCTGCCTCTCTATATGACTACACCTGCTGCCTCTGTATATGACTACACCTGCTGCCTCTGTATATGACTACACCTGCTGTCTCTGTATTTGACTACACCTGCTGCCTCTCTATATGACTACACCTGCTGCCTCTGTATATGACTACACCTGCTGCCTCTCTATATGACTACACCTGCTGCCTCTGTATATGACTACACCTGCTGCCTCTGTATATGACTACACCTGCTGCCTCTGTATATGACTACACCTGCTGCCTCTGTATATGACTACACCTGCTGCCTCTGTATATGACTACACCTGCTGTCTCTGTATTTGACTACACCTGCTGCCTCTCTATATGACTACACCTGCTGCCTCTCTATATGACTACACCTGCTGCCTCTGTATATGACTACACCTGCTGCCTCTCTATATGACTACACCTTCTGCCTCTGTATATGACTACACCTGCTGCCTCTCTATATGACTACACCTGCTGCCTCTGTACTTGACTACACCTGCTGCCTCTGTACTTGACTACACCTGCTGCCTCTGTACTTGACTACACCTGCTGCCTCTGTACTTGACTACACCTGCTGTCTCTGTACTTGACTACACCTGCTGCCTCTGTACTTGACTACACCTGCTGTCTCTGTACTTGACTACACCTGCTGCCTCTGTACTTGACTACACCTGCTGCCTCTGTACTTGACTACACCTGCTGTCTCTGTACTTGACTACACCTGCTGCCTCTGTACTTGACTACACCTGCTGCCTCTGTACTTGACTACACCTGCTGCCTCTGTACTTGACTACACCTGCTGCCTCTGTACTTGACTACACCTGCTGCCTCTGTACTTGACTACACCTGCTTCCTGCTGTGTAGGCAAAACGTTTCAGTAATATACACAACTGTTATATATGTCTCTTAATCATCAACTTGTTGGTATTTTATACCATTTTCAACATCATTTTGCATTCCGAAGTTGAATCAAATATCGGCTACAACGTTTTTTGAGCCATTGTTTTGGTGGCAAAGTTGTGAACGAGCACCATCATTCCAGGTTCCACGAGCACCATCATTCCAGGTTCCTCGCGTCAGATGGAACTTGGCGAAGATTAACGTGACATTTTCTGTGAGATCTTTTCATAATTTAAGTTTCTTTAAACATTCGTCTCATTTTTAAACCTATTGTGATTTACATCTGTGACTATTGAAATTGTATTGTGTGCGGATATTGTGTTAGTGATGCAGTTATTGTTTTCTTGTGAGAATTGTGTTGGTGATACCGAAGCTATGTTGTATAATATGTACAGGTACTGTGTGTGTACTTACCTAATTGTACTCACCTAATTGTGGTTGCAGGGGGCGAGATTCAGCTCCTGGCCCCGCCTCTTCACTGATCCCTACTAGGTTCTCTCTCCCTCTGCTTCCTGAGCTTTGTCATACCTCGTCTTAAAGCTGTGTATGGTTCCTGCCTTCACTACCTCACTTGCTAGGCTATTCCACTTCCTGACTACTCTATGACTGAAGAAATACTTCCTAACATCCCTTTGATTCATCTGGGTCTTCAACTTCCATTTGTGACCCCTTGTTTCTGTGTCCCATCTCTGGAACATCTTGTCTCTGTCCACCTTGTCTATTCCACGCAGTATTTTGTATGTTGTTATCATGTCTTCCCTAACCCTCTCCTCCAGTGTCGTCAGGCCGATTTCCCTCAACCTTTCTCCGTATAACATTCCCCTTAGCTCTGGAACTAACCTTGTCGCAAACCTTTGCACTTTCTCTAATTTCTTAAATCTCTTAATTTCTTGACGTGCTTGATCAAGTGCGGGTTCCAAACAGGTGCTGCATACTCCAGTGTGGGCCTGACGTACACGGTGTACAGTGTCTTGAACGATTCCTTACTAAGGTATCGGAACGCTGTTCTCAGGTTTGCCCGGCGCCCATATGCTGCATCAGTTATCTGGCTGATGTGTGCTTCCAGAGACGTTCTCGGTGTTATACTCACCACAAGATCTCTCTCCTTGAGCGAGGTTTGCAGTCTTTGGCCACCTAGCCTATACTCCGTTTGCGGTCTTCTTTGCCTTCCCCAATCTTCATGACTTTGCATTTGGCGGGGTTAAATTCGAGAATCCAGTTGCTGGACCAGGTGTCCAGCCTGTCCAGGTCTCTTTGGAATCCTACCTGATCCTCATCTGATTTAATTCTTCTCATCAACTTCACATCATCTGCGAATAGGGACACTTTAGAGTCTATTCCTTCCATCATGTCGTTCGCATATATCAAAAATAGCACTGGTCCTAGAACTGACCCCTGTGGGACCCCGCTCGTCACAGGCGCCCACTGTGATACCTCTGTGTGTATGTGTGTGTGTGTGTATGTGTGTGTGTGTGTGTATGTGTGTGTGTATATATATATATATGTGTGTGTGCATTTTGTTGTTACGTATTCCATCATTTCATTTACTGACTTTCTTGCCAATTCTCTGTACCACTGAAAACACGAGGTCCAGTCTTGCTGGTTCATCCTCCCCTCTCTCTCTGGTAGTGTCCTTAACATGTTGATGCATGAGGTTTTCCAGTACCACATCCATCATCGTGGCTCTCCATGTTTCGGGACCCCCGTGTGGCTCCAGGTTTTTCCCAGTCGATCTCCCTGTGGTTGAAATCGCCCATTACCAGTAACTTTGCTCTGCTCTAGTGAGCTCTTCTTGCCACCTCGGCCAGTGTGTCCACCATTGCTTTGTTGCTCTCTTCATATTCCTCTCTTTGCCTCCTGCAGTTCTGTGGTGGATTATACATCACTGCAATGACTACCTTGTGCTCCCCAGACTGAAGTGTACCTACTATGTAGTCCCTTTCTCCTGTCTCGTCCATGCCTTCCATTTCCTCAAATCTCCATCGGTGTGTGTGTGTGTGTGTGTGTGTGTGTGTGTGTGTGTGTGTGTGTGTGTGTGTGTGTGTGTATTCACCTATTTGTACTCACCTATTTGTGGTTGCAGGGGTCGAGTTTTAGCTCCTGGCCCCGCCTCTTCACTGGTTGATACTGGGTCCTCTCTCTCCCTGCTCCATGAGCTTTATCAAACCTCATCTTAAAACTATGTATGGTTCCCGCCTCCACTACGTCACTTTCTAGGCTATTCCACTGCCTGACAACTCTGAAGAAATACTTCCTAACATCCCTTTGGCTCATCTGAGTCTTCAACTTCCAATTGTGGCCTCTTGTTTCTGTGTCCCCTCCCTGGAACATCCTGTCTTTGTCCACCTTGTCTATTCCGCGCAATATTTTATATGTCGTTATCATGTCTCTCCTGACCCTCCTGTCCTCCAGTGTCGTCAGGACGATTTCCCTTAACCTTTCTTCATAGGACATTCTCCTTAGCTCTGGAACTAACGTTGTCGCAAACCTTTGCACTTTCTCTAATTTCTTGACGTGCTTGATCAAGTGCGGGTTCAAACAGGTGCTGCATACTCCAGTATAGGCCTGACGTACACGGTGTACAGTGTCTTGAACGATTCCTTACTAAGGTATCGGAACGCTGTTCTCAGGTTCGCCAGGCGCCCGTATACTGCAGCAGTTATATGGTTGATGTGTGCTTCTGGTGAAAATTTGTCTAGATTGCCTCCATGTGAGTTGCTTACCCTAGCAAGCTCTGCTGACACCGAACTCTGAGGTCGGTACCTCAGCCTCACAAGTAGCTTATAGGACAGATTTCCATAAATGACTGATGTTGCAAGAAAATCTCGCCTGCATGCACGAATAAAGGACTAACGTACTTGGTGTTGGAGAATATATCCCGATCTTCAACCTCCCTTAGCTTTAGCCCCTCTGGACTTTCCCTCAGAACCACGTGCAACCGGGAGCCTTAATTCCTGCAATATTCAGTCGGTATTAGTGACCTGCCTGCACCTTAGAAATTTCTGTTTCCAAGGGGGTGTGTATCCCCAAGTATAACTATTCAGAAATAGACACTAGCTTCTAAACCTGACGGAGTGACGCCGGTACGTACTGGTCATGGGCCGCCTGTCTGCACAAAGGCCCACAGCTCAACTCACTCGCAAATTCCCCCCAGAAACTGGCCAGAAACTGAGAAGGAAAGGGAGGTCTTGTCTTACTGTATGGGCTTGACGGAGGAGGACATCTACGGTACGTCGAGGTGCCTCCACCAGATTTCCTCAGGGCCTAGTATGTGTAGACACGTGGGGCGCCCTCCTGATGTTCACGGCACTTGTTACTCGGTTGGTGTGTGTGTGTGTACTCACCTATTTGTGGTTGCAGGGGTCGAGTCCTAGCTCCTGGCCCCGCCTCTTCACCGGTTGCTACTAGACCCTCTCTCTCCCCGCTCCATGAGCTTTATCAAACCTCGTCTTAAAACTGTGTATGGTTCCTGCCTCCACTACGTCATTTTCTAGGCTATTCCACTGCCTTACAACTCTATGACTGAAGAAATACTTCCTACTATCTCTCTGACTCATTTGTGTCTTCAACTTCCAATTGTGGCCTCTTGTTTCTGTGTCCCCTCCCTGGAACATCCGTGTGTGTGTGTGTGTGTGTGCAAAATCGATCAAAATGTCCCATTGCGAGATAAATATAAGAGCGTGTTAGAGAATGTGATAAAGGGATGGGGAAGAAGGGACAGGCTATGTCTTACAGACTCCAGTTTTACAAAAGATGAAGTGATTCAAGAGCGCTACTGGAGGCAGCAGTGAAGAAGAAACAGCGTTACTGGAGGCAGCAGTGAAGAAGAAACAGCGCTACTGGAGGCAGCAGTGAAGAAGAAACAGCGTTACTGGAGGCAGCAGTGAAGAAGAAACAGCGTTACTGGAGGCAGCAGTGAAGAAGAAACAGCGTTACTGGAGGCAGCAGTGAAGAAGAAACAGCGTTACTGGAGGCAGCAGTGAAGAAGAAACAGCGTTACTGGAGGCAGCAGTGAAGAAGAAACAGCGCTACTGGAGGCAGCAGTGAAGAAGAAACAGCGCTACTGGAGGCAGCAGTGAAGAAGAAACAGCGTTACTGGAGGCAGCAGTGAAGAAGAAACAGCGTTACTGGAGGCAGCAGTGAAGAAGAAACAGCGTTACTGGAGGCAGCAGTGAAGAAGAAACAGCGTTACTGGAGGCAGCAGTGAAGAAGAAACAGCGCTACTGGAGGCAGCAGTGAAGAAGAAACAGCGCTACTGGAGGCAGCAGTGAAGAAGAAACAGCGTTACTGGAGGCAGCAGTGAAGAAGAAACAGCGTTACTGGAGGCAGCAGTGAAGAAGAAACAGCGTTACTGGAGGCAGCAGTGAAGAAGAAACAGCGCTACTGGAGGCAGCAGTGAAGAAGAAACAGCGCTACTGGAGGCAGCAGTGAAGAAGAAACAGCGTTACTGGAGGCAGCAGTGAAGAAGAAACAGCGCTACTGGAGGCAGCAGTGAAGAAGAAACAGCGTTACTGGAGGCAGCAGTGAAGAAGAAACAGCGTTACTGGAGGCAGCAGTGAAGAAGAAACAGCGTTACTGGAGGCAGCAGTGAAGAAGAAACAGCGTTACTGGAGGCAGCAGTGAAGAAGAAACAGCGTTACTGGAGGCAGCAGTGAAGAAGAAACAGCGTTACTGGAGGCAGCAGTGAAGAAGAAACAGCGTTACTGGAGGCAGCAGTGAAGAAGAAACAGCGCTACTGGAGGCAGCAGTGAAGAAGAAACAGCGCGTTACTGGAGGCAGCAGTGAAGAAGAAACAGCGCTACTGGAGGCAGCAGTGAAGAAGAAACAGCGTTACTGGAGGCAGCAGTTACTGGAGGCAGCAGTGAAGAAGAAACAGCGTTACTGGAGGCAGCAGTGAAGAAGAAACAGCGTTACTGGAGGCAGCAGTGAAGAAGAAACAGCGTTACTGGAGGCAGCAGTGAAGAAGAAACAGCGTTACTGGAGGCAGCAGTGAAGAAGAAACAGCGTTACTGGAGGCAGCAGTGAAGAAGAAACAGCGTTACTGGAGGCAGCAGTGAAGAAGAAACAGCGTTACTGGAGGCAGCAGTGAAGAAGAAACAGCGTTACTGGAGGCAGCAGTGAAGAAGAAACAGCGTTACTGGAGGCAGCAGTGAAGAAGAAACAGCGTTACTGGAGGCAGCAGTGAAGAAGAAACAGCGTTACTGGAGGCAGCAGTGAAGAAGAAACAGCGTTACTGGAGGCAGCAGTGAAGAAGAAACAGCGCTACTGGAGGCAGCAGTGAAGAAGAAACAGCGTTACTGGAGGCAGCAGTGAAGAAGAAACAGCGCTACTGGAGGCAGCAGTGAAGAAGAAACAGCGTTACTGGAGGCAGCAGTGAAGAAGAAACAGCGTTACTGGAGGCAGCAGTGAAGAAGAAACAGCGCTACTGGAGGCAGCAGTGAAGAAGAAACAGCGTTACTGGAGGCAGCAGTGAAGAAGAAACAGCGTTACTGGAGGCAGCAGTGAAGAAGAAACAGCGTTACTGGAGGCAGCAGTGAAGAAGAAACAGCGTTACTGGAGGCAGCAGTGAAGAAGAAACAGCGTTACTGGAGGCAGCAGTGAAGAAGAAACAGCGCGTTACTGGAGGCAGCAGTGAAGAAGAAACAGCGTTACTGGAGGCAGCAGTGAAGAAGAAACAGCGTTACTGGAGGCAGCAGTGAAGAAGAAGAAGAAACAGCGTTACTGGAGGCAGCAGTGAAGAAGAAACAGCGTTACTGGAGGCAGCAGTGAAGAAGAAACAGCGTTACTGGAGGCAGCAGTGAAGAAGAAACAGCGTTACTGGAGGCAGCAGTGAAGAAGAAACAGCGTTACTGGAGGCAGCAGTGAAGAAGAAACAGCGCTACTGGAGGCAGCAGTGAAGAAGAAACAGCGTTACTGGAGGCAGCAGTGAAGAAGAAACAGCGTTACTGGAGGCAGCAGTGAAGAAGAAACAGCGTTACTGGAGGCAGCAGTGAAGAAGAAACAGCGTTACTGGAGGCAGCAGTGAAGAAGAAACAGCGCTACTGGAGGCAGCAGTGAAGAAGAAACAGCGTTACTGGAGGCAGCAGTGAAGAAGAAACAGCGTTACTGGAGGCAGCAGTGAAGAAGAAACAGCGTTACTGGAGGCAGCAGTGAAGAAGAAACAGCGTTACTGGAGGCAGCAGTGAAGAAGAAACAGCGTTACTGGAGGCAGCAGTGAAGAAGAAACAGCGCTACTGGAGGCAGCAGTGAAGAAGAAACAGCGCTACTGGAGGCAGCAGTGAAGAAGAAACAGCGCTACTGGAGGCAGCAGTGAAGAAGAAACAGCGTTACTGGAGGCAGCAGTGAAGAAGAAACAGCGTGAAGAAGAAACAGCGCTACTGGAGGCAGCAGTGAAGAAGAAACAGCGTTACTGGAGGCAGCAGTGAAGAAGAAACAGCGTTACTGGAGGCAGCAGTGAAGAAGAAACAGCGTTACTGGAGGCAGCAGTGAAGAAGAAACAGCGTTACTGGAGGCAGCAGTGAAGAAGAAACAGCGCTACTGGAGGCAGCAGTGAAGAAGAAACAGCGTTACTGGAGGCAGCAGTGAAGAAGAAACAGCGTTACTGGAGGCAGCAGTGAAGAAGAAACAGCGTTACTGGAGGCAGCAGTGAAGAAGAAACAGCGCTACTGGAGGCAGCAGTGAAGAAGAAACAGCGTTACTGGAGGCAGCAGTGAAGAAGAAACAGCGTTACTGGAGGCAGCAGTGAAGAAGAAACAGCGTTACTGGAGGCAGCAGTGAAGAAGAAAAAGCGTTACTGGAGGCAGCAGTGAAGAAGAAACAGCGTTAATGGAGGCAGCAGTGAAGAAGAAACAGCGTTACTGGAGGCAGCAGTGAAGAAGAAACAGCGCTACTGGAGGCAGCAGTGAAGAAGAAACAGCGTTACTGGAGGCAGCAGTGAAGAAGAAACAGCGTTACTGGAGGCAGCAGTGAAGAAGAAACAGCGTTACTGGAGGCAGCAGTGAAGAAGAAACAGCTTTACTGGAGGCAGCAGTGAAGAAGAAACAGCGTTACTGGAGGCAGCAGTGAAGAAGAAACAGCGTTACTGGAGGCAGCAGTGAAGAAGAAACAGCGCTACTGGAGGCAGCAGTGAAGAAGAAACAGCGTTACTGGAGGCAGCAGTGAAGAAGAAACAGCGTTACTGGAGGCAGCAGTGAAGAAGAAACAACTGGACAGCGTTACTGGAGGCAGCAGTGAAGAAGAAACAGCGTTACTGGAGGCAGCAGTGAAGAAGAAACAGCGTTACTGGAGGCAGCAGTGAAGACAGCGAAACAGCGTTACTGGAGGCAGCAGTGAAGAAGAAACAGCGTTACTGGAGGCAGCAGTGAAGAAGAAACAGCGCTACTGGAGGCAGCAGTGAAGAAGAAACAGCGCTACTGGAGGCAGCAGTGAAGAAGAAACAGCGCTACTGGAGGCAGCAGTGAAGAAGAAACAGCGTTACTGGAGGCAGCAGTGAAGAAGAAACAGCGCTACTGGAGGCAGCAGTGAAGAAGAAACAGCGCTACTGGAGGCAGCAGTGAAGAAGAAACAGCGCTACTGGAGGCAGCAGTGAAGAAGAAACAGCGTTACTGGAGGCAGCAGTGAAGAAGAAACAGCGTTACTGGAGGCAGCAGTGAAGAAGAAACAGCGTTACTGGAGGCAGCAGTGAAGAAGAAACAGCGTTACTGGAGGCAGCAGTGAAGAAGAAACAGCGTTACTGGAGGCAGCAGTGAAGAAGAAACAGCGTTACTGGAGGCAGCAGTGAAGAAGAAACAGCGTTACTGGAGGCAGCAGTGAAGAAGAAACAGCGTTACTGGAGGCAGCAGTGAAGAAGAAACAGCGTTACTGGAGGCAGCAGTGAAGAAGAAACAGCGTTACTGGAGGCAGCAGTGAAGAAGAAACAGCGTTACTGGAGGCAGCAGTGAAGAAGAAACAGCGTTACTGGAGGCAGCAGTGAAGAAGAAACAGCGTTACTGGAGGCAGCAGTGAAGAAGAAACAGCGTTACTGGAGGCAGCAGTGAAGAAGAAACAGCGTTACTGGAGGCAGCAGTGAAGAAGAAACAGCGTTACTGGAGGCAGCAGTGAAGAAGAAACAGCGTTACTGAAGAAGAAACAGCGTTACTGGAGGCAGCAGTGAAGAAGAAACAGCGTTACTGGAGGCAGCAGTGAAGAAGAAACAGCGTTACTGGAGGCAGCAGTGAAGAAGAAACAGCGTTACTGAAGGCAGCAGTGAAGAAGAAACAGCGTTCCTGGAGGCAGCAGTGAAGAAGAAACAGCGTTACTGGAGGCAGCAGTGAAGAAGAAACAGCGTTACTGGAGGCAGCAGTGAAGTAGAAACAGCGTTACTGGAGGCAGCAGTGAAGAAGAAACAGCGTTACTGGAGGCAGCAGTGAAGAAGAAACAGCGTTACTGGAGGCAGCAGTGAAGAAGAAACAGCGTTACTGGAGGCAGCAGTGAAGAAGAAACAGCGTTACTGGAGGCAGCAGTGAAGAAGAAACAGCGTTACTGGAGGCAGCAGTGAAGAAGAAACAGCGTTACTGGAGGCAGCAGTGAAGAAGAAACAGCGTTACTGGAGGCAGCAGTGAAGAAGAAACAGCGTTCCTGGAGGCAGCAGTGAAGAAGAAACAGCGTTACTGGAGGCAGCAGTGAAGAAGAAACAGCGTTACTGGAGGCAGCAGTGAAGAAGAAACAGCGTTACTGGAGGCAGCAGTGAAGAAGAAACAGCGTTACTGGAGGCAGCAGTGAAGAAGAAACAGCGTTACTGGAGGCAGCAGTGAAGAAGAAACAGGTTTCAAAGTAAGTTTTTATTAGGACAGTTTCTATGAAGCTTGATCATGTTAGGATTTGATGAAGCTCTGTACAAAGGGAAGCGTGACAGCTATGCACAGTGAAACACCTTTATAAAGCGCTACACGGATAAACCTCTACACGGCGGGAACGATGTCTCAACCTCTACACGGCGGGAACAATGTCTCAACCTCTACACGGCGGGAACGATGTCTCAACCTCTACACGGCGGGAACAATGTCTCAACCTCTACACGGCGGGAACGATGTCTCAACCTCTACACGGCGGGAACGATGTCTCAACCTCTACACGGCGGGAACGATGTCTCAACCTCTACACGGCGGGAACGATGTCTCAACCTCTACACGGCGGGAACGATGTCTCAACCTCTACACGGCGGGGACGATGTCTCAACCTCTACACGGCGGGAACGATGTCTCAACCTCTACACGGCGGGAACGATGTCTCAACCTCTACACGGCGGGAACGATGTCTCAACCTCTACACGGCGGGAACGATGTCTCAACCTCTACACGGCGGGAACGATGTCTCAACCTCTACACGGCGGGGACGATGTCTCAACCTCTACACGGCGGGAACGATGTCTCAACCTCTACACGGCGGGAACGATGTCTCAACCTCTACACGGCGGGAACGATGTCTCAACCTCTACACGGCGGGAACGATGTCTCAATTAAAGCTTGTTCGTCAACATATTCTTCGAGGATATAATTACTAGGCTCTGGCAGTAACACTTCATGAAATTACGGAAATTTAAGATGGCGCATTAGTGTCTCGTTTGAAAGTTAAATAAAATAAAAAGCTTTAGTGTTTGGACGGTAAAGGTCACAAGATCAGCGTTTGAAGGTCATGGTGACTTATTTGTTCTTATGGAAGTTCTCCGTTCGGTCTAGATTCCTTGATTCTGGGGCAAAGGGTTCTCGATGGCAGGATTTTGAGCTATATTCTGTATGACCCCATCGGATTTAGCGCTCTTCTCGCGAATATGAGTTATGGGAGCTCCATAAAGTCTATGTCCGGGTTTACTTGGGTA
The DNA here is from genome assembly GCF_038502225.1 of Cherax quadricarinatus. Taxonomy (NCBI): domain Eukaryota; kingdom Metazoa; phylum Arthropoda; class Malacostraca; order Decapoda; family Parastacidae; genus Cherax; species Cherax quadricarinatus. The sequence continues at coordinate 19,994,284 of NC_091359.1, read as the reverse complement.
AACACTAGGTACAGCCTAGTCGGTTCATTATGTCATCATCGTTGTCTTGTTAATGCTCCTCCTTGTTGCTTCGTTCAACTACAACGATATATTAGTAACGCGAGAAAACAAACAATGAGGGAATAGGTTGGTTGCACATGCGCTTAAACAAGATCATTGGGTGAGTCAAGCGCTTATAATTGAGTGAGGTTATGTAGAGTCAGGTGTATCATGTCAGGAAGTGTGAGACGGTCTACACCTTCACTTGTGTACCGCTCATTTACCTGGGACTCTCCTCTCACCTCTTCTGAAAGTTTTCCTGCTTACTTTGGTAACTCCCCATGCTCTATGACTTCTTCCTTCTTTATTATTATTATTATTATTATTATTATTATTATTATTATTATTATTATTATTATTATTATTATTATTATTATTATTATTATATACCATTCATAATATGAAATTCTTGATATGTCATTTTTTTTTAATTCTGCAGCAAGACTAACCTAACAACCCAGCCTAACTTTACTCAGATTTTTTAAGGAAAAATAACTTGCCTACTTTAACACTTTCCTTGACAATTAATTAATTTCCCGGGAGAATATCCATTGGACCTGTTTTTTTTTTTTTTCAAAAACATTACTCGCGGTATTTATTGCAAGACATAAATTTAACAAAATAGAAATAATTTGGTTGATGCGTGGTTCAATAATTTGGTTTAAAGCATATCGTAACCTGGAGGGTCTGGTGTTAAGACTGTCATTTGTTCACTCAGCATATCTACACTGATGGTGGGTTCTTGATAGATGGAGTGATGGTGACGGTAATAATGTAGGCTTTTATATAGTGATATATTGAATACGTCATGGATAACATGCAACTGAATTATGCTGACACTGACAGATATACCTCTCAGTGTATATACACTGTGTATATATACTGAGAGACATACCTCTCAGTATATATACACTGAGAGAAATACCTCTCAGTATATACACTGAGATATATATATCTCAGTATATATATACTGAGAGACATACCTCTCAGTGTATATAAACTGAGAGACATACCTTTCAGTATATATATACTGAGAGACATACCTCTCAGTGTATATACACTGAGAGACATACCTTTCAGTATATATACACTGAGAGACATATCTCAGTGTATATATAATGAGAGACAGTGTATATCGTGTGAGGTATAACACTTATGCAACATTTGGTGATCGTTACTGAGGAACACTTCGGAAGACTGAGGGACAGATTACCTCATTCTCCTCATCTTCCACCGTTCTTCCCTGTATTGGACTGAAGAAACCACTGGCTGGCGAAACATTTCCTCAGTAAAGATTCCCAAATGTTGTGCAAGTGACTCATTCTGTCAATTTTTCTAACCCATAACATAACATACATAACGTCACATATAACATCACATACATAAAATACATAACCACATATATAACATCACATATACATGACATCACATACATAACATAACATACATAACATACATAACATCACATACATAACATAACATACATAACGTCACATACATAACATAACATACAAAACATCACATACATAACATAATATTCATAACATCACATACATAACATAACATACATAACATCACATACATAACATAACATTCATAACGTCACATACATAACATAACATACATAACATCACATACATAACATAACATCACATACATAACATACATAACATCACATACATAACATAACATACATAACGTCACATACATAACATAACATACATAACATCACATACATAACATAACATACATAACATCACATACATAACATAACATTCATAACATCACATACATAACATAACATACATAACATAACATTCATAACATCACATACATAACATCACATACATAACATCACATACATAACATCACATACATAACATACATAACATCACATACATAACATAACATACATAACATTCATAACATCACATACATAACATACATAACATCACATACATAACATACATAACATCACATACATAACATCACATACATAACATCACATACATAACATAACATACATAACATCACATACATAACATACATAACATCACATACATAACATCACATACATAACATAACATTCATAACATCACATACATAACATAACATACATAACATCACATACATAACATCACATACATAACATTCATAACATCACATACATAACATCATATACATAACATAACATACATAACATCACATACATAACATCACATACATAACATACATAACATCACATACATAACATCACATGCATAACATCACATACATAACATAACATACATAACATAACATACATAACATCACATACATAACATAACATACATAACATTATATACATAACATAACATACATAACATCACATACATAACATCACATACATAACATAACATACATAACATTCATAACATCACATACATAACATACATAACATCACATACATAACATACATAACATCACATACATAACATCACATACATAACATCACATACATAACATAACATACATAACATCACATACATAACATACATAACATCACATACATAACATCACATACATAACATAACATTCATAACATCACATACATAACATAACATACATAACATCACATACATAACATCACATACATAACATTCATAACATCACATACATAACATCATATACATAACATAACATACATAACATCACATACATAACATCACATACATAACATCACATACATAACTTAACATACATAACATCACATACATAACATCACATATATAACATAACATACATAACATCACATACATAACATAACATCACATGCATAACATCACATACATAACATAACATACATAACATCACATACATAACATCACATACATAACATACATAACATCACATACATAACATCACATGCATAACATCACATACATAACATAACATACATAACATCACATACATAACATCACATACATAACATACATAACATCACATACATAACATCACATGCATAACATCACATACATAACATAACATACATAACATAACATACATAACATCACATACATAACATAACATACATAACATTATATACATAACATAACATACATAACATCACATACATAACATAACATACATAACATCACATACATAACATACATAACATCACATACATAACATCACATGCATAACATCACATACATAACATAACATACATAACATCACATACATAACATCACATACATAACATACATAACATCACATACATAACATCACATGCATAACATCACATACATAACATAACATACATAACATAACATACATAACATACATAACATAACATACATAACATCATATACATAACATAACATACATAACATCACATACATAACATCACATACATAACATCACATACATAACATAACATACATAACATCACATACATAACATACATAACATCACATACATAACATCACATGCATAACATCACATACATAACATAACATACATAACATCACATACATAACATCACATACATAACATCATATACATAACATAACATACATAACATAACATACATAACATCATATACATAACATAACATACATAACATCACATACATAACATCACATACATAACATCACATACATAACATAACATACATAACATAACATACATAACATAACATACATAACATCATATACATAACATAACATACATAACATCACATACATAACATCACATACATAACATCACATACATAACATAACATACATAACATCACATACATAACATACATAACATCACATACATAACATAACATACATAACATCACATACATAACATCACATACATAACATACATAACATCACATACATAACATCACATGCATAACATCACATACATAACATAACATACATAACATAACATACATAACATAACATACATAACATAACATACATAACATCATATACATAACATAACATACATAACATCACATACATAACATCACATACATAATATAACATTCATAACATCACATACATAACATCACATCCATAACATACATAACATCACATACATAACATCACATACATAACATACATAACATCACATACATAACATCACATACATAACATACATAACATCACATACATAACATCACATACATAACATCACATACATAACATACATAACATAACATATATAACATAACATACATAACATCACATACATAACATCACGTACATAACATACATAACATCACATACATAACATCACATACATAACATCACATACATAACATCACATACATAACATCACATACATAGCATCACATACATAACATAACATTCATAACATCACATACATAACATCACATACATAACATAACATACATAACATCACATACATAACATCACATACATAACATAACATTCATAACATCACATACATAACATCACATACATAACATAACATACATAACATAACATAACATACATAACATCACATACATAACATCACATACATAGCATCACATACATAACATAACATTCATAACATCACATACATAACATCACATACATAACATCACATACATAACATAACATACATAACATAACATACATAACATAACATACATAACATCACATACATAACATCACATACATAACATACATAACATCACATACATAACATCACATACATAACATCACATACATAACATAACATACATAACATACATAACATAACATACATAACATAACATACATAACATCACATACATAACATCACATACATAACATCACATACATAACATCACATACATAACATCACATACATAACATCACATACATAACATCATATACATAACATCACATACATAACATCACATACATAACATCACATACATAACATCACATACATAACATCACATACATAACATCACATACATAACATCACATACATAACATCACATACATAACATCACATACGTAACATAACATACATAACATAACATACATAACATAACATACATAACATCACATACATAACATAACATTCATAACATCACATACATAACATAACATACATAACATCACATACATAACATCACATACATAACATAACATACATAACATAACATACATAACATAACATACATAACATAACATACATAACATAACATACATAACATAACATACATAACATAACATACATAACATAACATACATAACATAAGATACATAACATAACATAACATACATAACATAACATACATAACATACATAACATCACATACATAACATCACATACATTTCGTGATTCTGGTTGAGTTTATGTTAAAAGTTGAGAGAAAGTAGGCAATAATTGACTTAATATTTATGTGGAAAATATGATTAAAAGGTTGAAAAAAATCATATTTGTTACCACTATATTGCGACAACCATTCCTGGTGAATATCTGTTAGGTGTATATAAGTAAGCTTCTCTTAAGCTTTTGTGCACATAGCATTCAGATTTTTTTTACAGTGGCATTAAAATCTCACAAGTATAATGGGCACATAAAAAAGCACATTATTATTATTATTATTATTATTATTATTATTATTATTATTATTATTATTATTATTATTATTATTATTAACACATCGGCCGTCTCCCACCAAGGCATGGTGGCCCGAAAAAGAAAAACTTTCATCATCATTCACTCCATCATTGTGCTTTACACTAGAGATTTTAAACGGTGGCCTGGTGGCTAAAGCTCCCGCTTCACACACGGAGGGCCCGGGTTCGATTCCCGGCGGGTAGAAACATTTCGACACGTTTCCTTACACCTGTTGTCCTGTTCACCTAGCAGCAAATAGGTACCTGGGTGTTAGTCGACTGGTGTGGGTCGCATCCTGGGGGACAAGATTAAGGACCCCAATGGAAATAAGTTAGACAGTCCTCGATGACGCACTGACTTTCTTGGGTTATCCTGGGTGGCTAACCCCCCGGGGTTAAAAATCCGAACGAAATCTTATCTTATCTTATCTTAACATTAACACCCCTCCTTCAGAGTGCAGACACTGTACTTCCCATCTCCAGGACTCAAGTCCGGCCTGCCGGTTTCCCTGAACCCCTTCATAAATGTTACTTTGCTCACACTCCAACAGCACGTCAAGTCCTAAAAAAACATTTGTCTCCACTCAACTCCTATCAAATACACTCACAGATGCTTGCTGTAAGTCCAAGCCCCTCGCACACAAAACCTCCTTTACCCCCTCCCTCCATCACTTCCTAGGCCGACCCCTACCCTGCCTTCCCTCCACTACAGATTTATACACCCTCGAAGTCATTCTGTTTTGTTCCATTCTCCCTACATGTCCGAACCACCTCAACAACCCTTCCTCAGCCCTCTGGATAATAGTTTTGGTAATCCCACACCTTCTCCTAATTTCCAAATTACGAATTCTCTGCATTATATTCACACCACACATTGCCCTCAGACACGACATCTCCATTGCGTCCAGCCTCCTCCTCGTTGCAACATTCATCACCCATGCTTCACACCCATACAAGAGTGTTGGTACAACTATACTCTTATACATTCCCCTCTTTGCTTCCACGGACGAAGTTCTTTGTCTCCACAGACTCCTAAGTGCACTGCTCACCCTTTTTCCCTCATCAATTCTACGATTCACCTCATCCCTTATAGACCCATCCGCTGACACGTTCACTCTCAAATATCTGAATACATTCACCTCCTCTATACTCTCCCTCCAGTCTGATATCCAATCTTTCATTACCCAATCTTTTTGTTATCCGCATAACCTTACTCTTTCCTATATTTACTTTTAATTTTCTTCTTTTACATACCTTACCCAGTTCATCCATCAACCTCTGCAACTTCTCTTCAGAATCTCCCAAAAGTCTCAGTAGTATCAGTTCCCAGTAGTACCAGTAACCAGTTACCAGTAGTATGACTCACTACCAACCGTCTGTGTAAATCACTGTTATTCACTGACGTTACAGCTGACCATAGCAGTTTTTGAACGCCGCTCACCCCTAGGACCCAATTCGTGAGTCAGTCTTAAGATAGAGAGCAGAGAGGCAGGGCGGGCCTGTGCTTCCATATATTCCGTTATAATTATACGTACTTACCAACCAACGTTAGTGTTATTACCCAATCCACGTTATCGAACACCCACATGACAAAAGCACCGTGTCATCAGCAAAGAGCAACTGTGACAACTCCCACTTTGTGTTTGATTCTTTATCTTCTAACTCCACACCTCTTGCCAAGACCCTCGCATTCACTTCTCTTACAACCCCTTCTATAAATATATTGAACAACCACGGTGACATCACACATCCTTGTCTAAGGTCTACTTTTACTGGAAATAATCTCCGTCTCTCCTACATACTCTAACCTGAGCCTCACTATCCTCGTAAAAACTCTTCACTGCTTTATACAAAGGAACTATGCATGCTCTATCTAGATTTAATTTAGGTTAATTCCCAAAAAAACTCGGTGTGATTTTAATGAGTACATAATACGATAATATGAGATAAATTACCCTAATCAGTACAAACTTTATTTACCCCTAATCCACTCTAATCTGCTGAACAAAAAACTCTGGACCCTTCTCAGCGATGATAGTATTATCAGTTTTCTGGTAAATATTACCACTGATAGATTTATGATGGCTGTACCTTATCAGTGGCTTAAGAGGACGAGGCTTGTTTACATCAAGCAAGTGCTGACCTCTTGTGTCAGCACTCAACACTTACTTTACATGCAAAAGGTTTTATGTACAGATAATCCGCGCACAGGAGTGGAAGTATGAAATGATTATAATGATAAATATAATTTTTAAAGAGATGGACCGGTCAGATGACCAAAAGTTCCAGAGGCGGGTCATCATGTGACTAAGACCCGCGTCAGGTAACACTTCTGTTTCCTGACAAATCTTACCTAACCAGTGATGATTAATTAGACATATTCTTCGGTGTTCTTCACCAGCTCCAAGGCTGAGGGACTGATTACCTCATCTTTTGTATATAGTTCTACTGTATCCTTGAATTTATATTGATAAAGCCACTGGATGGCGAAACGTCTACAATAAAGATACCCAGATGTTGTACATGTGTCTAATTCTTCATCTTGTCGGTATTGGTATACAACATAACTTAACCCAGGAGAAGAAACTTTCGACAACATTTCGGTCCTGGATCCAGCAGGGACTGAAATGTTGCGTAAGTTATCTTTCCTAAGTGCTGCTATATGTAGATTGTTATAGCCGCAGTATTGTGACTTTCTCTTCTCTAGAGGATTGTATTGGTTACTAGCCTAGAAGGTTAGTAAGCCAAGATAATACAGTGAAGCCAGGATGTATAGTCACTGAAGTGAGAACTTCACGTAGCTTGAAAAATAGATTGGACCGGTACATGAGTGAGTGTGAGTTAGACCTACCTAGCAAGAGCTTGTATTAATGATGGTAGAATTACCGACAATATGTTAAGTAAAGGGACACAAGTGCAACTAATGTAACATTTTATCGTGGCAAAGTTGCCACGATAAAATGTTACATTAGTTGCACTTGTGTCCCTCTTATCTAACATAGCATGAGCTTGTGGGACTGCTGCAGCGCTTGTTCTCCCTCTGTTAGTACACCATTAGTACACCATTAGGGGGATTAATGGTTATAAATGACCATAATTTTTAAAGGGGTGGACCGGTAAGCCAGCGGAAGGCCTCGGTCAGATGACCAAAAGCTCCAAAGGCGGGTCATCATCTGACTAAGACCCGCGTCAGGAAACATTTATCCTGTTTCCTGACGAACCTTACCTAACCTAACCTAACCTAACCTAACCTAACCTAACCTAACCTAACCTAACCTAACCTAACCATTATGTTAACTAACTGACTTGTCCATTAGGGTCATTTAATGTAGATAAATGGTTCAGAGAACCGACAAGTTGATAAAACAGACACATGTGCAACACTTGGGTATCTTTATTGCGGAAACGTTTCGCCACACAGTGGCTTCATCAGTCCAGTACAAACAATGGTTGAAGATCGGAAGGAGTCTGAGATAATCAGTCCCTCAGCCTGGAGTCGATGTAATCAATCCATTAATCTTGATAAGAGTCAATCAAGATTGATGAACTGATCACATCAACTCCAGGCTGAGGGACTGATTACCTCAAACTCCTTCTGATCTTCAACCATTCTCTTTTGTACTGGACTGAGGAAGCACTAATTGGCGGAGCGTTTCCAAATAAAGATACCCAAGTGTTATACGAGTCTAATTCATCATCCTGTCGGTTCTCTGAGCCATTAATCTACCAACCAGGTACCTACTTCTTGCTAGGTGAAAATGGGCAGCAGGTGTAAGCAAACATGACCAACTTTCTCCCTCGTCAGAGGATTGAGTCTCCGGTCTTATACTGAGTTGAGGCCGCTACAAATTGAGTCACAAACCACAGAAAGCAGCGCAGATTTTATTGTGTCCATTGGACAGCGTTATACTGGTGAGGGTGACACAGCTCTCAAGTACTGAGAAGTTACCTTTGTACATGTATGGTATACAGTATTAACATTATCAAAACTGGACACATGTGCAACAACTAGACACATGTGCAACAACTAGACACATGTGCAACATCTAGCTATCTTTACTGTAGATGTTTCGCCATCCAGTGGCTTTATCAATACAAAATCTAGGACATAATTGGAAGACAATAGAATTGTATACTACAGCTGAGGTAATGAGTCCGTCAACGTTGGTGCTGGTGAAGAACACTGGTGACGAAGCCTCTAAAATAAAGATACCCAAATGTGTCTAATTTTCATCACTGGATTGATCGGAAAAGGGAGAGTAGCACCAGTTTCTTTGATCAAGACACCTTGATCAGTGTCAAGGCACCTTGATCAGTGTCAGGACACCTTGATCAGTGTCAGGACACCTTGATCAGTGTCAAGACACCTTGATCAGTGTCAAGACACCTTGATCAGTGTCAAGACACCTTGATCAGTGTCAAGACACCTTGATCAGTGTCAAGACACCTTGATCAGTGTCAAGACACCTTGATCAGTGTCAAGACACCTTGATCAGTGTCAAGACACCTTGATCAGTGTCAAGACACCTTCACCAGTGTTAAGACATCTTCACCAGTGTTAAGACATCTTCACCAGTGTTAAGACATCTTCACCAGTGTTAAGACATCTTCACCAGTGTTAAGACATCTTCACCAGTGTTAAGACATCTTCACCAATGTTAAGACATCTTCACCAGTGTTAAGACATCTTCACCAGTGTTAAGACATCTTCACCAGTGTTAAGACATCTTCACCAGTGTTAAGACATCTTCACCAGTGTTAAGACATCTTCACCAGTGTTAAGACATCTTCACCAGTGTTAAGACATCTTCACCAGTGTTAAGACATCTTCACCAGTGTTAAGACATCTTCACCAGTGTTAAGACATCTTCACCAATGTTAAGACATCTTCACCAGTGTTAAGACATCTTCACCAGTGTTAAGACATCTTCACCAGTGTTAAGACATCTTCACCAGTGTTAAGACATCTTCACCAGTGTTAAGACATCTTCACCTACTGTCTCCTGCTAGCCAGGCACTGTGCTAGACCTACTGTCTCCTGCTAGCCAGGCACTGTGCTAGACCTACTGTCTCCTGCTAGCCAGGCACTGTGATAGACCTACTGTCTCCTGCTAGCCAGGCACTGTGCTAGACCTACTGTCTCCTGTTAGCCAGGCACTGTCTCCTGCTAGCCAGGCACTGTGCTAGACCTACTGTCTCCTGCTAGCCAGGCACTGTGATAGACCTACTGTCTCCTGCTAGCCAGGCACTGTGCTAGACCTACTGTCTCCTGCTAGCCAGGCACTGTCTCCTGCTAGCCAGGCACTGTGCTAGACCTACTGTCTCCTGCTAGCCAGGCACTGTGATAGACCTACTGTCTCCTGCTAGCCAGGCACTGTGCTAGACCTACTGTCTCCTGCTAGCCAGGCACTGTGATAGACCTACTGTCTCCTGCTAGCCAGGCACTGTGCTAGACCTACTGTCTCATGCTAGCCAGGCACTGTGATAGACCTACTGTCTCCTGCTAGCCAGGCACTGTCTCCTGCTAGCCAGGCACTGTGCTAGACCTACTGTCTCCTGCTAGCCAGGCACTGTGATAGACCTACTGTCTCCTGCTAGCCAGGCACTGTGCTAGACCTACTGTCTCCTGCTAGCCAGGCACTGTGATAGACCTACTGTCTCCTGCTAGCCAGGCACTGTGCTAGACCTACTGTCTCCTGCTAGGCAGGCACTGTGCTAGACCTGCTGTCCCCTGCTAGCCAGGCACTGTCTCCTGCTAGCCAGGCACTGTGCTAGACCTACTGTCTCCTGCTAGCCAGGCACTGTGCTAGACCTACTGTCTCCTGCTAGCCAGGCACTGTGCTAGACCTGCTGTCTCCTGTTAGCCAGGCACTGTGCTAGACCTGCTGTCTCCTGTTAGCCAGGCACTGTGCTAGACCTACTGTCTCCTGTTAGCCAGGCACTGTGCTAGACCTGCTGTCTCCTGCTAGCCAGGCACTGTGCTAGACCTGCTGTCTCCTGCTAGCCAGCCACTGCTAGACCTGCTGTCCCCTGCTAGCCAGGCACTGTCTCCTGCTAGCCAGGCACTGTGCTAGACCTACTGTCTTCTGCTAGCCAGGCACTGCTAGACCTGCTGTCCCCTGCTAGCCAGGCAGTCTCCTGCTAGCCAGGCATTGTGCTAGACCTACTGTCCCCTGCTAGCCAGGCACTGCTAGACCTACTGTCTCCTGCTAGCCAGGCACTGTCTCCTGCTAGCCAGGCACTGTCTCCTGCTAGCCAGGCACTGTGCTAGACCTACTGTCTCCTGCTAGCCAGGCACTGTGCTAGACCTGCTGTCTCCTGCTAGCCAGGCACTATCTCCTGCTAGCCAGGCACTGTGATAGACCTACTGTCTCCTGCTAGCCAGACACTGTGCTAGACCTACTGTCTCCTGCTAGCCAGGCACCGTGCTAGACCTACTGTCTCCTGCTAGCCAGACACTGTGCTAGACCTGCTGTCTCCTGCTAGCCAGGCACTATCTCCTGCTAGCCAGGCACTGTGATAGACCTACTGTCTCCTGCTAGCCAGGCACTGTGCTAGACCTACTGTCTCCTGCTAGCCAGGCACTGTCTCCTGCTAGCCAGGCACTGTGCTAGACCTACTGTCTCCTGCTAGCCAGGCACTGTGATAGACCTACTGTCTCCTGCTAGCCAGGCACTGTGCTAGACCTACTGTCTCCTGCTAGCCAGGCACTGTGATAGACCTACTGTCTCCTGCTTGCCAGACACTGTGCTAGACCTACTGTCTCCTGCTAGCCAGGCACTATCTCCTGCTAGCCAGGCACTGTGATAGACCTACTGTCTCCTGCTAGCCAGGCACTGCTAGACCTACTGTCCCCTGCTAGCCAGGCACTGTCTCCTGCTAGCCAGGCACTGTGCTAGACCTACTGTCTCCTGTTAGCCAGGCACTGTGCTAGACCTGCTGTCTCCTGCTAGCCAGGCACTGTGCTAGACCTGCTGTCTCCTGCTAGCCAGGCACTGTTCTAGACCTACTGTCTCCTGCTAGCCAGGCACTGTGCTAGACCTACTGTCTCCTGCTAGCCAGGCACTGTGCTAGACCTACTGTCTCCTGCTAGCCAGGCACTGTGCTAGACCTACTGTCTCCTGCTAGCCAGGCACTCTGCTAGACCTACTGTCTCCTGCTAGCCAGGCACTGTGCTAGACCTACTGTCTCCTGCTAGCCAGGGACTGTCTCCTGCTAGCCAGGCACTGTCTCCTGCTAGCCAGGGACTGTCTCCTGCTAGCCAGGCACTGTCTCCTGCTAGCCAGGGACTGTCTCCTGCTAGCCAGGCACTGTGCTAGACCTACTGTCTCCTGCTAGCCAGGCACTGTGCTAGACCTACTGTCTCCTGCTAGCCAGGCACTGTGCTAGACCTACTGTCTCCTGCTGGCCAGGCACTGTGCTAGACCTACTGTCTCCTGCTAGCCAGGCACTGTGCTAGACCTGCTGTCTCCTGCTAGCCAGGCACTGTGCTAGACCTGCTGTCCCCTGCTAGCCAGGGAATGTCCCCTGCTAGCCAGGCACTGTCTCCTGCTAGCCAGGCACTGTGGTAGACCTGCTGTCCCCTGCTAGCCAGGCACTGTCTCCTGCTAGCCAGGCACTGTCTCCTGCTAGCCAGGCACTGTCTCCTGCTAGCCAGGCACTGTCTCCTGCTAGCCAGGCACTGTCTCCTGCTAGCCAGGGACTGTCTCCTGCTAGCCAGGCCACATTTACACCCAACTCATTTCCACTCATATGTTTACTGACGGTATTTCCATTAATAATTATATGTCACTGACAGTTACTGAGTTAAGATTAGATAGAATAATTCTTAATTCAGGTGACGAGGAACTACAATGACCAGTGTCACAGTTGTGAAGCTCTGACACAACGCTATATATAGTGTGTGTGAGTGTTCCTGGGCTATCTGATGGCCTGGGAAACTACACCGGCCAACTGATGACTAACACATGTATAACACTGGGTATTTGTTGTCGTTAAATAACACCTGTATGCAACACCTGTCTGTCTTTATTGTTGTTGAATAAGAAATGTACAACACCTGTCTGTCTTTATTGTTGAATAAGATACACGTGCAACGCCTGGATGTCCTTATTACCCATAAATAAGACATATTCAGACAAAATACGCAAGTGTTGCTACACATGTGCAGTGTTTATACGAACATACAGCTGCTTCGATATTATTTTCTTCAAATATATTTGACAGGACTGATAGGTTTAATATTACTACAATGGTTATATAAGAGATAACAACTAGTTTAGACACTTTGTTCTGCCAATGTTTGGCGTCGAGATCAAACTTTATTGTTAAGTCAGATTATTTAGGTACAGTTATAGAAGTTATCGTAGTAACATATGTGTTAGACTACCCAGGATAATCCAGAAGAGTCACACAAAGTGACTTACGTGTTTCCTCTTGAGTTCTGTGTTTACGTCAGAAACTCTTCTACCACTGTGCTGCATTTATCAACACACAGAAATATATAGAATATACATAGTGGATGGAGGTCAGGTGAATCAAGTGAGGTGCGGGTGAGTCGCGTATTGTTGCGTCTGGTGGCGGGTGAGTGAGTCGCGTATTGTTGCGTCTGGTGGCGGGCGAGTCGCGTATTGTTGCGTCTGGTGGCGGGTGAGTGAGTCGCGTATTGTTGCGTCTGGTGGCGGGCGAGTCGCGTATTGTTGCGTCTGGTGGCGGGTGAGTGAGTCGCATATTGTTGCGTCTGGTGGCGGGTGAGTACGTCGCTTGTTGTTGCGTCTGGTGGCGGGTGAGTGAGTCGCGTATTGTTGCGTCTGGTGGCGGGTGAGTGAGTCGCGAATTGTTGCGTCTGGTGGCGGGTGAGTACGTCGCTTGTTGTTGCGTCTGGTGGCGGGTGAGTACGTCGCTTGTTGTTGCGTCTGGTGGCGGGTGAGTACGTCACTTGTTGTTGCGTCTGGTGGCGGGTGAGTACGTCACTTGTTGTTGCGTCTGGTGGCGGGTGAGTACGTCACTTGTTGTTGCGTCTGGTGGCGGGTGAGTGCGTCACTTGTTGTTGCGTCTGGTGGCGGGTGAGTACGTCACTTGTTGTTGCGTCTGGTGGCGGGTGAGTACGTCGCTTGTTGTTGCGTCTGGTGGCGGGTGAGTGAGTCGCGTATTGTTGCGTCTGGTGGCGGGTGAGTGAGTCGCGTATTGTTGCGTCTGGTGGCGGGTTAGTGCGTCGCTTGTTGTTGCGTCTGGTGGCGGGTGAGTGCGTCGCTTGTTGCGTCTGGTGGTGGGTGAGTGCGTCGCTTGTTGTTGCGTCTGGTGGCGGGTGAGTGCGTCGCTTGTTGTTGCGTCTGGTGGCGGGTGAGTGCGTCGCTTGTTATTGCGTCTGGTGGCGGGTGAGTGCGTCGCTTGTTGTTGCGTCTGGTGGCGGGTGAGTGAGTCGCATATTGTTGCGTCTGGTGGCGGGTGAGTGCGTCGCTTGTTGCGTCTGGTGGCGGGTGAGTGCGTCGCTTGTTGTTGCGTCTGGTGGCGGGTGAGTGCGTCGCTTGTTGTTGCGTCTGGTGGCGGGTGAGTGCGTCGCTTGTTGTTGCGTCTGGTGGCGGGTGAGTGCGTCGCTTGTTGTTGCGTCTGGTGGCGGGTGAGTGCGTCGCTTGTTGTTGCGTCTGGTGGTGGGTGAGTGCGTCGCATGTTTTTGCGTCTGGTGGCGGGTGAGTGCGTCGCTTCTTCTTGCGTCTGGTGGCGGGTGAGTGCGTCGCTTGTTATTGCGTCTGGTGGCGGGTGAGTGCGTCGCTTGTTGTTGCGTCTGGTGGCGGGTGAGTGCGTCGCTTGTTGTTGCGTCTGGTGGCGGGTGAGTGAGTCGCATATTGTTGCGTCTGGTGGCGGGTGAGTGCGTCGCTTGTTGTTGCGTCTTGTGGCGGGTGCGTTCGTCGCTTGTTCTTGCGTCTGGTGGCGGGTGAGTGCCTGGAGTTTACCTGGAGAGAGTTCCGGGGGTCAACGCCCCCGCGGCCCGGTCTGAGACCAGGCCTCCTGGTGGATCAGAGCCTGATCAACCAGGCTGTTGCTGCTGGCTGCACGCAAACCAACATACGAGCCACAGCCCGGCTGATCCGGAACTGACTTTAGGTGCTTGTCCAGTGCCAGCTTGAAGACTGCCAGAGGTCTGTTGGTAATCCCCCTTATGTGTGCTGGGAGGCAGTTGAACAGTCTCGGGCCCCTGACACTTATTGTATGGTCTCTTAACGTGCTAGTGACACCCCTGCTTTTCATTGGGGGGATGGTGCATCGTCTGCCAAGTCTTTTGCTTTCGTAGTGAGTGATTTTCGTGTGCAAGTTCGGTACTAGTCCCTCTAGGATTTTCCAGGTGTATATAATCATGTATCTCTCCCTCCTGCGTTCCAGGGAATACAGGTTTAGGAACCTCAAGCGCTCCCAATAATTGAGGTGTTTTATCTCCGTTATGCGCGCCGTGAAAGTTCTCTGTACATTTTCTAGGTCGGCAATTTCACCTGCCTTGAAAGGTGCTGTTAGTGTGCAGCAATATTCCAGCCTAGATAGAACAAGTGACCTGAAGAGTGTCATCATGGGCTTGGCCTCCCTAGTTTTGAAGGTTCTCATTATCCATCCTGTCATTTTTCTAGCAGATGCGATTGATACAATGTTATGGTCCTTGAAGGTGAGATCCTCCGACATGATCACTCCCAGGTCTTTGACGTTGGTGTTTCGCTCTATTTTGTGGCCAGAATTTGTTTTGTACTCTGATGAAGATTTAATTTCCTCATGTTTACCATATCTGAGTAATTGAAATTTCTCATCGTTGAACTTCATATTGTTTTCTGCAGCCCACTGAAAGATTTGGTTGATGTCTGCCTGGAGCTTTGCAGTGTCTGCAATGGAAGACACTGTCATGCAGATTCGGGTGTCATCTGCAAAGGAAGACACGGTGCTGTGGCTGACATCCTTGTCTATGTCGGATATAAGGATGAGGAATAAGATGGGAGCGAGTACTGTGCCTTGTGGAACAGAGCTTTTCACCGTAGCTGCCTCGGACTTTACTCTGTTGACGACTACTCTCTGTGTTCTGTTAGTGAGGAAATTATAGATCCATCGACCGACTTTTCCTGTTATTCCTTTAGCACGCATTTTGCGCGCTATTACGCCATGGTCACACTTGTCGAAGGCTTTTGCAAAGTCTGTATATATTACATCTGCATTCTTTTTGTCTTCTAGTGCATTTAGGACCTTGTCGTAGTGGTCCAATAGTTGAGACAGACAGGAGCGACCTGTTCTAAACCCATGTTGCCCTGGGTTGTGTAACTGATGGGTTTCTAGATGTGTGGTGATCTTGCTTCTTAGGACCCTTTCAAAGATTTTTATGATATTGGATGTTAGTGCTATTGGTCTGTAGTTCTTTGCTGTTGCTTTACTGCCCCCTTTGTGGAGTGGGGCTATGTCTGTTGTTTTTAGTAACTGTGGGACGACCCCCGTGTCCATGCTCCCTCTCCATAGGATGGAAAAGGCTCGTGATAGGGGCTTCTTGCAGTTCTTGATGAACACAGAGTTCCATGAGTCTGGCCCTGGGGCAGAGTGCATGGGCATGTCATTTATCGCCTGTTCGAAGTCATTTGGCGTCAGGATAACATCGGATAGGCTTGTGTTAATCAAATTTTGTGGCTCTCTCATAAAAAATTCATTTTGATCTTCGACTCTCAGTCTGGTTAGCGGCTTGCTAAAAACTGAGTCATATTGGGACTTGAGTAGCTCACTCATTTCCTTGCTGTCATCTGTGTAGGACCCATCTTGTTTAAGTAGGGGCCCAATACTGGACGTTGTTCTCGATTTTGATTTGGCATAGAAGAAGAAATACTTTGGGTTTCTTTCGATTTCATTTATGGCTTTTAGTTCTTCCCGCGATTCCTGACTCCTAAAGGATTCTTTTAGCTTAAGTTCGATGCTTGCTATTTCTCTGACCAGTGTCTCCCTACGCATTTCAGATATATTGACCTCTTTTAGCCGCTCTGTTATTCTTTTCCGTCGCCTGTAAAGGGAGCGCCTGTCTCTTTCTGTTTTACATCTACTCCTCCTTTTTCTTAGAGGAATAAGCCTTGTGCATACATCGAGTGCCACCGAGTTAATCTGTTCTAGGCATAAGTTGGGGTCTGTGTTGCTTAGTATATCTTCCCAGCTTATATCGGTTAGGACTTGGTTTACTTGGTCCCACTTTATGTTTTTGTTATTGAAGTTGAATTTGGTGAATGCTCCCTCGTGACTAATCTCATTATGTCGGTCTGGGGCTCCACGCATACATGACTGAACCTCAATTATGTTGTGATCTGAGTATATTGTTTTTGATATGGTGATATTTCTTATCAGATCATCATTGTTAGTGAAGATGAGGTCTAGTGTATTCTCCAGTCTAGTAGGCTCTATTATTTGCTGGTTTAAATTGAATTTTGTGCAGATTTAAAAGCTCGCGTGAGTGTGAGTTTTCATCAGAGCTGCCTCCTGGTGTTATTACTGCAACAATATTATTTGCTATATTCCTCCATTTTAGGTGCCTTAAGTTGAAATCCCCCAGGAGCAAGATGTTGGGTGCAGGAGCTGGAAGGTTTTCCAGACAGTGGTCAATTTTTAACAGCTGTTCCTGGAATTGCTGGGATGTTGCATCCGGAGACTTGTAGACTACCACAATGACTAGGTTTTAGAGTGCGTCGCTTGTTCTTGCGTCTGGTGGCGGGTGAGTGCGTCGCTTGTTGTTGCGTCTGGTGGCGGGTGAGTGCGTCGCTTGTTGTTGCGTCTGGTGGCGGGTGAGTGCGTCGCTTGTTCTTGCGTCTGGTGGCGGGTGAGTGCGTCGCTTGTTGTTGCGTCTGGTGGCGGGTGAGTGCGTCGCTTGTTATTGCGTCTGGTGGCGGGTGAGTGCGTCGCTTGTTGTTGCGTCTGGTGGCGGGTGAGTGCGTCGCTTGTTGTTGCGTCTGGTGGCGGGTGAGTGAGTCGCATATTGTTGCGTCTGGTGGCGAGTGAGTGCGTCGCTTGTTGTTGCGTCTGGTGGCGGGTGAGTGCGTCGCTTGTTCTTGCGTCTGGTGGCGGGTGAGTGCGTCGCTTGTTCTTGCGTCTGGTGGCGGGTGAGTGCGTCGCTTGTTGCGTCTGGTGCCGGGTGAGTGCGTCGCTTGTTGTTGCGTCTGGTGGCGGGTGAGTGCGTCGCTTGTTATTGCGTCTGGTGGCGGGTGAGTGCGTCGCTTGTTGTTGCGTCTGGTGGCGGGTGAGTGAGTCGCATATTGTTGCGTCTGGTGGCGAGTGAGTGCGTCGCTTGTTGTTGCGTCTGGTGGCGGGTGAGTGCGTCGCTTGTTCTTGCGTCTGGTGGCGGGTGAGTGCGTCGCTTGTTCTTGCGTCTGGTGGCGGGTGAGTGCGTCGCTTGTTGCGTCTGGTGCCGGGTGAGTGCGTCGCTTGTTGTTGCGTCTGGTGGCGGGTGAGTGCGTCGCTTGTTATTGCGTCTGGTGGCGGGTGAGTGCGTCGCTTGTTGTTGCGTCTGGTGGCGGGTGAGTGAGTCGCATATTGTTGCGTCTGGTGGCGAGTGAGTGCGTCGCTTGTTGTTGCGTCTGGTGGCGGGTGAGTGCGTCGCTTGTTCTTGCGTCTGGTGGCGGGTGAGTGCGTCGCTTGTTGTTGCGTCTGGTGGCGGGTGAGTGCGTCGCTTGTTGTTGCGTCTGGTGGCGGGTGAGTGCGTCGCTTGTTGTTGCGTCTGGTGGCGGGTGAGTCGCATATTGTTGCGTCTGGTGGCGGGTGAGTGCGTCGCATATTGTTGCGTTTGGTGGCGGGTGAGTGCGTCACATGTTGTTGCGTCTGGTGGCGGGTGAGTGTGTCACATGTTGTTGCGTCTGGTGGCGGGTGAGTGCGTCACATGTTGTTGCGTCTTGTGGTGGGTGAGTGCGTCACATGTTGTTGCGTCTGGTGGCGGGTGAGTGTGTCACATGTTGCGTCTGGTGGCGGGTGAGTGTGTCACATGTTGTTGCGTCTGGTGGTGGGTGAGTGCGTCACATGTTGTTGCGTCTGGTGGCGGGTGAGTGCGTCACATGTTGTTGCGTCTGGTGGTGGGTGAGTGCGTCACATGTTGTTGCGTCTGGTGGCGGGTGAGTGTGTCACATGTTGCGTCTGGTGGCGGGTGAGTGTGTCACATGTTGCGTCTGGTGGCGGGTGAGTGTGTCACATGTTGCGTCTGGTGGCGGGTGAGTGTCACATGTTGCGTCTGGTGGCGGGTGAGTGTGTCACATGTTGCGTCTGGTGGCGGGTGAGTGTGTCACATGTTGCATCTGGTGACGGGTGAGTGTCACATGTTGTTGCGTCTGGTGGTGGGTGAGTGCGTCACATGTTGTTGCGTCTGGTGGCGGGTGAGTGTCACATGTTGTTGCGTCTGGTGGCGGGTGAGTGTGTCACATGTTGCGTCTGGTGGCGGGTGAGTGTGTCACATGTTGCGTCTGGTGGCGGGTGAGTGTGTCACATGTTGTTGCATCTGGTGGCGGGTGAGTGTCACATGTTGTTGCGTCTGGTGGCGGGTGAGTGTGTCACATGTTGTTGCGTCTGGTGGTGGGTGAGTGCGTCACATGTTGTTGCATCTGGTGGCGGGTGAGTGTCACATGTTGTTGCGTCTGGTGGCGGGTGAGTGTGTCACATGTTGTTGCGTCTGGTGGTGGGTGAGTGTCACATGTTGTTGCGTCTGGTGGTGGGTGAGTGCGTCACATGTTGTTGCATCTGGTGACGGGTGAGTGTCACATGTTGTTGCGTCTGGTGGTGGGTGAGTGCGTCACATGTTGTTGCATCTGGTGACGGGTGAGTGTCACATGTTGTTGCGTCTGGTGGTGGGTGAGTGCGTCACATGTTGTTGCATCTGGTGGCGGGTGAGTGTCACATGTTGTTGCGTCTGGTGGTGGGTGAGTGTCACATGTTGTTGCATCTGGTGACGGGTGAGTGTCACATGTTGTTGCGTCTGGTGGTGGGTGAGTGCGTCACATGTTGTTGCATCTGGTGACGGGTGAGTGTCACATGTTGTTGCGTCTGGTGGTGGGTGAGTGCGTCACATGTTGTTGCATCTGGTGGCGGGTGAGTGTCACATGTTGTTGCATCTGGTGACGGGTGAGTGTCACATGTTGTTGCATCTGGTGACGGGTGAGTGTCACATGTTGTTGCATCTGGTGACGGGTGAGTGTCACATGTTGTTGCATCTGGTGACGGGTGAGTGTCACATGTTGTTGCGTCTGGTGGCGGGTGAGTGCGTCACATGTTGTTGCGTCTGGTGGCGGGTGAGTGTCACATGTTGTTGCATCTGGTGGCGGGGTAGGTAAGTCTGGCAAGGACATGTTATACGCTAGAACTTCCGGAGTGGTGGACCACTGTGTTGAACACTACGGTCAAGGATGCCTCCAGCACGCACCCAGCGTTCCTGCATCTCACTCTCCTTCAGAAACAAACAACCTGGCTGGTGCTCTTGACGTTGTTTATCGTCGCCTTCCGCACCTTGGCTATATTCCACTCTCTATTTTCATCTTTATCCGTCTTGAATCACCCGTAACACGACTTGTGTCACTGGACACGATGTATGATCAGCTTCTTCACTGCTACATCTTCACAGTTCACCTTTACTCACACATTGTTCTTTTTTTCTGAATGTGTTGATTTTGTTGAGGACTGACCTGCATAGCTGAGATTGTTGCTAGACTAGGGTACACTCAGTGGGCACCTCTGTCCCTCAGGTACAACTCAAGGAACACCCACGTCCCCCAGGTAGCACTCAAGGGACACCCCCGTCCCTCAGGTAGCACTCAAGGGACACCCCATCCCTGAGTCCCGCTGTTGTTACACATTACTTGGTTAAATAACAATGTTATACCGTACCTACAAGATGAATTAATACACGGGTAACATCTGGGTGGCTTTATTTGTAGACGTTTCTCCGTCCAGTGGCTTTATTTGTAGACGTTGCTCCGTCCAGTGGCTTTATTTGTAGACGTTTCTCCGTCCAGTGGTTTTATTTGTAGACGTTTCTCCGTCCAGTCCTGTGGGCGGGTGGTGATTCCTACACTCACACTGTTGTCGTGAAGAAATGCGCTTTCTAGGTGAACGCACATAACTGGCTTTATCGTTGGCGCACAGCTACAATTTCTTGACCAATTATGTGAGCCAAAACAATACTAGGACCCGGTATAAGGATGGAAAAAAAAAAACAGGTAGATGAGGTAGCAGGCGGGTGGTGAAGGAGCCTGGCTCAACTCCCTGGCGCTCACTGGCGCACTCTCACCACTCACAAGAAAACTCCAGGTGGCTTAACTAAGCCACAATATGCCACAGGGATGGTGAAGACCACTCTTAGCATCCAACTGGGAGCACAAAGCGATATAGGAGACAATACTTCAGAGGAACTTGCGTGGTTTACTGCTTTTTCTCAGCTGGGTTAGGAAGCTGGGTTGTCATGCTGGGTTAACCCACGAGAATAGCTGACTAGAAGACGTGTAACGATGCACACAGCATGAAGGAGCAGGTGGATGACAGAAGACAGGCTGGATGATAGGCTGAGGCAGGCTGACTGGCGTTCAGTTCCACAGTCTGGCTTACTGGCTGGATTAATTGCAAAATCCGGGTCAACCCCTCGGAGACTGAAGCAGTTAGCACACGAACTAAGCAGGAAGCTTGAAAGACGACTGCAACTGGTTTTTAAGCTGGAGCGACAGGTTGAGGCTGACAGATGTGACCTCTGACCTGCCGGCACCCCACAAACAATCTTCTAACGTCTGAAATACCCGTAAATCCAAGCCCACACCGCTGCCACCAAATTGTCATGTGGGGGTTTGATAACGTGGATTGGGTAAAAACACTAACGTTGGCTGGTTAGTACGTATGATTATAATGGAATATATGGGAAGCACCAGGCCTGCCCTGCCTCTCTCTGCTCTCTATCTTAAGACTGACTCACGAATTGGGTCCTAAGGGTGAGCGGCGTTCAAAACATGATATGGTCAGCAGCAACATGAATAACAGTCAGTGATTCACACAGACGGTTGGTAGTGAGTCATACTACTGGTAACTGGTTACTGGTAACTGGTACTACTGGGAACTGATACTACTGAGATTTGTAGACGTCTCTCCGTCCGTTCAATGGAAGGTTAAAATAAGATATTGAGTCATATTTACGCTTTGAGAAATTCCGCGTAGGTCTGGTATAATGTATACACTATAGACAAGATAGGGAATAAAACACCTGCAGCACTTGGGTGTCTAGTACCGAAACGTTCTGCCTGTGCAGAAGGCTTTTTCCCAGTCGAATACTGGCTAACACAACACTGGAGACAGTAGAGTTAGTTTTAAGTACTGACTACCTCTTATCCAAGCTGAGAGACTGATTACCTCAAAACTACTGTAACTACTGTCTCCAGTGTTATATTCGCCCGGGTTCGACTGAAGAATCCTGTTACATAGTAGAAACACATCGTATTTACAGACACACAAGTGTTGTACATGTGTCTCACCTGCATGTCCAGATTGTATACCATTTTCACAATTATACAGTTTTCTTACACTGACCTGGAATGTAGATCCAGGAGAACCTACCTTCACGTAGCACCTCCTGGAATGTAGGTCCAGGAGAACCTACCTTCACGTAGCACCTCCTGGAATGTAGATCCAGGAGAACCTACCTTCACGTAGCACCTCCTGGAATGTAGGTCCAGGAGAACCTACCTTCACGTAGCACCTCCTGGAATGTAGATCCAGGAGAACCTACCTTCACGTAGCACCTCCTGGAATGTAGATCCAGGAGAACCTACCTTCACGTAGCACCTCCTGAAATGTAGATCCAGGAGAACCTACCTTCACGTAGCACCTCCTGGAATGTAGATCCAGGAGAACCTACCTTCACGTAGCACCTCCTGGAATGTAGATCCAGGAGAACCTACCTTCACGTAGCACCTCCTGGAATGTAGATCCAGGAGAACCTACCTTCACGTAGCACCTCCTGGAATGTAGATCCAGGAGAACCTACCTTCACGTAGCACCTCCTGGAATGTAGATCCAGGAGAACCTACCTTCACGTAGCACCTCCTGGTATGTTATTAATGTAGTGTGAATGTTATTAATTATTGTATGAATGGTATTTGTTATAACATGAATGTTATGTTATAATTGACAGGTTTACGACCTTCATAAGTCATAAGTTTTGAACCATCATAAGTCATAAGTCTTGCACCATCATAAGTCATGCATCAACACAAGTCTTGGTTATCTTCTGCACCTCGTTACTCTGGGGTCTGGCCCAGCTCCCACTGGCTGGGTCATTACCTATCTCTTTATATAAGTGTGCCACCTGTGGTTATGGGGTAGCACCTAGGAGGCAGCGGAAGCAAGGGAGAGGTAAAGACGATACAATCAGTCCATCGCCCTCGATGACGTAGTTTGTAAGGTGGTCAGTCTGGAGAAGAGTTCAGTGCCGTAGTCTGGAACAGTGTCTGTCGCCCTCAAGATTGTCTACGCCTCGCATCCATTCTGTTCTGTCAGCTTCACATTGTTCCAGACTATGGAACAGAATTCTTCTCTAGGCTGAGGGACTGACTACCTCAAAACTACATCTTCGAGGGTGATGGACTGATTACATTATCTTTACTCCTCCACTCCCTCTTCCGTATTCGACTGAAGAAGCCTACTGTGTAGGCAAAAGGTTCCGGAATCAAGATACCTGTTATACGTGTCATCAGTGTATAAATAAGACACACAGTCAAGGTTATTGCATCTTATTGTCAAGACGTTTCGACCACCAGGGACTTTATCCACTGATGAAGTCCTGAGGTCGAAAAGTCTTGCCATAATCCGCATAGTGTGTCGTATTTACATATTGACCCATGTAAGTTTGTTTTAGGCACAGATACACATAAATACAATTATCATCAGAGTGACTTATTTCCGTTGCTGGACACACCTAACTTATTGTTACCCGTGATTTGTTACCTAGATTCAGTCAGTGGCATTAATAACACTACTGGTAGTATTTTGCAGTGTTGGTGCGTCTCGTCTCTCCTTGTTATCTCAGGGTCGTCTGCGAACATTGATATGTAAGACTCGAAGCCTCGTGGAAGGTCATTGACATATCAGGAACTGTGTGGGTCCCAGGACGGACTATTGGGAAAATTCCACTCGTCAAGTTTGCATAATGGTGTCCCCGGAGGGACCTGTGAGGAGAGGCTAAAGGAGGAGGAAACTGAAGGTGTATAGAGAATTTATGAGTGAGAAGGATTAAATTCGATTTATATGGGCCACTAGGCAGGCCTGCCGCAGTTTTAGCTAGATTTAACTCATCAATATATATATATATATATATATATATATATATATATATATATATATATATATATATATATATATATATATATATATATATGTGCAAGGAATTCGCGAGAGCACGCGAAATATACACAAACACTGATTTCTGGCTGAAGGAGACTCGAACCTACGAACCTTAGGACAAGCTACGCAGTGCTTTACCAATCCTTGCACTGTTAAATTCTCTAGTAAGGCTGATGCATGCAGGGGATGAGATGAAAAGCTGTAAGCCTTCTCCCTGAAAGCTGGCTGCCTTGGATCAAACGTGTAGCGCAAGCTACACGCCAAGGTATTGTCCAGTGTGGGTAGATTGGTAAAGCACTGCGTACCTTGTCCTAAGGTTCTTAGGTTCGAGTCTCCTTCAGCCAGAGATCAGTGTTTGTATATATATATATATATATATATATATATATATATATATATATATATATATATATATATATATATATATATATATATATGTCGTGCCGAATATGTAAAACTGGTCAGTTAGCAAGAACTCATTTAAAATTAAGTCCTTTCTAAGATTTTTCTCTTATACGTTTAAAGATACATTTTTTTTCATTATTGTTAATGTAAAAAATTTTAATTTTGCACCAAAAGATTCTTAGAAAACTTACCTAACCTTATTATAACAAGCGCAATTTATTTTAGCCTAACCCAACTAAATATATTTTAGATTTGTTTACAGTAATTTAATACTAAACAAACACAGTGAAATATATTTTTTTTCGTTAGGTTCAGAATGATTTTGGCGAAATTATTGCATACACAAATTTTCGCTTGTCCTATATTACAAGATGAGCTTTGCTATTTAAGCCAAGATCGCAAGTTCTGCCTATTCGGCACGACATATATATATATATATATATATATATATATATATATATATATATATATATATATATATATATATATATATATATATATATATATATATATATATATATATATATTGCAAGCTTTACTCCTTAAGATGGGGTTTAAATTCATACTTTAATCCTTAAAATGGGGATTCAAATTAGTTCTTAGTTTGTGTATAATGAGAGATACACAATTGTATGGTGTATACACCCTATATACCTGTCTTGTATATCCTAGTGTCGTATCACTAATCAATCAATCAATTAATTTTTATTCCATTGCAAGAATACATTGAGATTATGAAATTACAATAATGAGTTGGAGCACAAAGAGCCACTATCATGTATATCCTAGTGTCGTATCACTAATCAATCAATCAATTAATTTTTATTCCATTGCAAGATTACATTGAGATTATGAAATTACAATAATGAGTTGGAGCACAAAGAGCCACTATCATGCCTGGCCATTATGGTCACCCTTAATTTAATGGCTTACACACTACTTAATAATAAAGAAATTGAACGTAGTTTAAGTTGTACATGTTGTTCCCGCCGCCTCTCATAGCTCCTTGTACTGAACTTACTAAATCTCTCTCTTCATTAACATTATCTTGACTTAGAGATTCCTGATCACTTTTATCAAGGCTTCTCTGATAGAGTATTGTGTGTGAGTGAGTTTATCAGCTAGCTTACTTTATGTATTACTGCATGAACTTACCTAGTACTAGGCAAGGCTCGGTGAGTTTATATTTTACTGGTTGAGTTTACACTGTACTGGGTGAGTTTACATAGTACTGGGTGAATTTATATAGTACTGGATGAGTTTACCTTACTTGAGCGAAGTTACAAGCTCGTTGCATCTCTTGAATAAACGTCGTTGAGCCATTTCTTTACCAGGTGAGAATATGGGTTTAACGAACCTATTGTCCCATCGTATTCCACTTGAACCTGCAACTAGACCTATTTATGTACCTGCATACAGAATGCCTCATTTGCAAGTTGCTGTCTCAGAAGACTTAGCCATAAAGATGCTTGATGATGGTGTCATCGTACATAGTAATTCCCCTTGGAATGGGCCCTTGATCCTAGTACTTAAGAAGGACAGTGATTGACTTTAGGAAGTTGAATTCTAAAATGATACCAGATCATTTCCCACTTTCTGTGCTTAACCTTTTATGTAGTATTGGAGTTATATAACAATCTTTTCGACCCTAGACTAGTTGGCAAGTTCCTCTTCACGAAGATAGAAAAGAGCTAACCGTATTTTCCACTCCTACATGTCATTTTCATTTCCTCAGAATGACCTTTGGATTAAGGCCTTCCCCTATCACATTTTCGAGGCTCATGATGAACATATAAGAACATAAGAACATAAGAAAGAAGGAACACTGCAGCAGGCCTACTGACCCATGCAAAGCAGGTCCATGTCACCCCCAGGATTAGCCCAATGACCCACCTAATCAGGTCACTTCCACTTAAGGAAGGAGCACTGCATCAGACCTAGTAGCACAAGCTAGTCAGGTCCAACTCACAAACACACACACCTACTCATGTATTTATCTAACCCATTTTTAAAGCTACACAACGTTTTAGCCTCAATAACTGTACTCGGGAGTTTGCTCCACTCATCCACAACTCTATTACCAAACCAGTTCTTTCTTATATCCTTCCTGAATCTGAATTTTTCCAACTTGAAACCATTGCTGCGAGTCCTGTCTTGGTGGGAAATTTTCAGCACGCTATTTACATCCTCTTTATTTATTCCTGTTTTCCTTTTATACACCTCGATCATATCCCCCCTAATTCTACGCCTTCTGAGAGAGTGCAGATTCAGGGCCCTCAGTCTATCCTCATAGGGAAGATTCCTGATACATGGGATCATCTTTGTTATCCTCCTCTGTACGTTTTCCAGAGCATTTATATCCATTCTGTAATACGGTGACCAGAACTGAGCAGCATAATCCAAATGAGGCCTAACCAAGGATATATAGAGTTGAAGAACAACCTGAGGACTTCTAATATTTATTCTTCTGGATATGAAACCAAGGATTCTGTTAGCTTTATTGCGAACACTAATGCACTATTGCCTTGGTTTTAGATTGCTGCTTACCAGAACTCCTAAATCCTTTTTGCAATCAGTAGTATTAAGATCTACATTATTTAGTTAATATGTGACATGGTTATTTAACTGTCCAACATTTAGAACTTTGCATTTGTTTATATTAAACTGCATCTGCCATTTCTCCGACCATTGCATCAGTCTATTCAAATCATCCTGAAGTGCTCTATGGTCCTCATTAGAGTGAATTGAATGGCCTATTTTGGTGTCATCAGCAAATTTGCTTATGTCGCTATTTATTCCCTCATCTATGTCATTTATGTAAATTGTGAACAACAAAGGGCCCAACACTGACCCCTGCAGAACACCACTTGTGCCGTGCCCCCATTTATGCAAACTCTCTGCTGCCTATTTGTCAGCCATGCCTCTACCCAGGAAAAAGTGTCTCCTCTTATTCCATGTGCCTTAAGTTTCCTCAATAGCCTCTGATGTGGAACTCTATTGAAAGCCTTACTGAAGTCCATATACACAATATCATATTCATTACCATGATCTACCTCCTCAAAGACCTTAGTGAAAAAAGTTAGTAAATTCGTAAGACAGGAACGCCCCTTTGTAAAGCCGTGTTGAGATTCATTAATCAATTTATCCCTATCAAGATGGCTACGAATTGCTTCGGCAATTATTGATTCCATAAACTTTCCCACTATGGAGGTAAGGCTTATTGGTCTATAGTTAGAAGCTAAGGACCTGTCACCTGCCTTGTAAATAGGTATTACATTTGCCATTTTCCACTTATCAGGCACTATGCCAGTTTGTAGTGATATGTTAAAAAGATTAGCCAAAGGTATGCTAAGTTCCTCTTTACATTCCTTTAACATCCTTATAAACAGTTCATCAGGGCCTGAGGATTTGCTAGGTTTTAATTTCTCTATTTGTCTGAGGACCATGTCACTAGTTATCACAATCGTGTATAGTTTA
The DNA here is from genome assembly GCF_038502225.1 of Cherax quadricarinatus. Taxonomy (NCBI): domain Eukaryota; kingdom Metazoa; phylum Arthropoda; class Malacostraca; order Decapoda; family Parastacidae; genus Cherax; species Cherax quadricarinatus. The sequence goes on along the minus strand of NC_091359.1, from coordinate 19,965,410 downwards.
TTATCGTCCTGTTCTACATAATCTATTATTTCAGGAATTTCGCTAGTATTTTCCTGGGTAAAAACTGAGAGGAAGTAGGTATTGAGAATTTCACACATATCCTTATCACTCTCAGTGATCTGACCAGAGTTACTCTTAAGTGGGCCAGTCTTGTCCCTAATCTTACTTCTGTATACCTGAAAGAATCCTTTTGGGTTAGTCTTCGAATCCCTTGCGACCTTAGAGTTACTCTTAAGTGGGCCAGTCTTGTCCCTAATCTTACTTCTGTATACCTGAAAGAATCCTTTTGGGTTAGTCTTCGAATCCCTTGCGACCTTAGCCTCATAATCCCTTTTTGCTTTTCTTATACCTTCTTTTGTTTCTCTCTCTAATTGAATATATTGATTTCTTAATGCACTTATGGTGCACCTAGATGATGTAATCGTAATTGTCGTGTCCGAAGACATGGAGACAAACCTCAAAAGACTTGATTTGGTGCTTGGTAAGCTTGAAGGAGCTCCTTTTAATGATCAAACTGTCAAAATGTCAATTTTTCAGATCAGAGATTAAGTTTCTTGGTCATATAGTCACTCCTAGAGGGGTTATGACTAACCAAAGTAAAGTAACTGCTGTACAGAATTTTGTAGCTCCAAAAATTGCTGATGATGTAAGATCTTTTGTTGGCTTAGCAGGTTTTTACAGATCTTTCATTGCAAATTTCTCTTCTATAGTAGCTCCTCTGAGTTGCTTAAGACACTCCTTTCATCTGGACCTTCCGTCAAGAAAGAGCATTCCAAATTCTCAAAGAAATGTTAACTTCTGCTCCTCTTTTGAAATTTCCAGATTTTTCAAAGCCTTTCTATATAACAACTGATGCTAGTTCCATTGTCATAGGTGCCGTCCTTCCTCTGAAGAGTGATAGTAAGTACAACTCAGTTGCATTTTCTAGTTGTGTTCTTACCAAGGCTGAATATAATTATACAGTAACTGAGCAAGAAGCGTTGGGAATAGTATAGTCTTTAAAACACTTCCGAGACATATACTGGTGTCCTGTTCATGTCTTGACATATCATGCTCCACTGATTCCCTTATTCCAGAACAAACAAACCACTGGAAGATTAACCAGATAGTCCTTGACTATCCAAGAGTTCAATCCAACCTTTGAACATTTACCTGGCAAATCAAATGTAATCGCAGATGCTTTATCTCGACACATTAGTACAGTAGTAGCAGATCCTCCATTCAGTGCTGAGGACATAAAGAATTATCACAGAACAGATCCTATATGATCTGGTGTGATTCAAATTCTTCTGCAGAAAGTTTGAACTCTCTCTGCGAAGCCACCAGCACTTATCAGTGACTTTGTTATGAACCAAGAATTACTGTATCGCATAGCCGATCTGAGTATTGCTAGCAGAAAAGTGCACCAGTCAGTAATTACAAAGTCACTAGTGAATGTGGCCCTACAGCTAGTTTACGACGTGCCAGGTGTTGCACACCCTGGTATGGATCGTTCTGTAAAACAGATTAGCAACTGAAATTTCTGAATGTGTTAAGAAATGTAGTGTTTGCATGCAGCATAAAATAAATGTTAGTGGTCCCACTTGGGAAAGAATTGCGCTAGATTTGTTAACCAATTTTCAGTGTCCCCTCCAGGGCAACGAGCATCTGTGTGTTATGGTAGACCATTTTACCAGATATTAAGAGATAGTTTTCATAGCAGATAAGACTGCTGAGACAGTAGCCAAAGCATTTAAAGAATGCATAATCTGTAGGCATACTATTCCTAAGTCCCTAGTAACAGATAACGGAGGTGAATTTTGCAATGAGATTCTTGAAAAGTTGTATACTTTGTACAAAATCTCTAAGTCAGTCATTGTTCCTCATCATCCTGCCAGCAATGGTTTAGCAGAAAGAATCAATAAAAAAGTGCTCACTGTCTTGAAAGCAACTATCAATCCCAATAGTACAACCTGGGATGAAGTTATCAGTGTGCCATTAATTCTGCTTACAATGCCTCTATAGGTGATACCCCCACATTATGCACTGTATAGTGTGGAAAAGCACTTACCATATGAAATGTTATATTCTACTCTGATTTTATAGCGACTCATACCAGCTTAGCTCAAAGTGTCTTCAGAAGAATCCGAGAAACACTTCATAAATCAACAGCAGAATTTACAAGAGTCACTAACACTTGAGCAAAGCCAACCAAAATTAGAGTATGCTCGATTGTTCTGCTAGCTAATTTCAATAAAACATCTGCATTGCAAAAGCTCGACCAAAAGTTTGTTGGTCCCTGCCGAGTAGTTGAACATGTCATTGGTAATATTAAGTATGAGGTTAGAGAAATTGGTATAGGTCAGTACAAAGAATCGCACTTAGATCATGTGAAGTTAGTATGCAATGAGGTTGATTAGATTCCTGGTACCCAGACAAACAAGCCTGACTCTTGACAATCCTCCTGACCCAGTACCTTCTACTTGTAACAACCTGACTAACGAATACCTTGATTGTCGTTATTTTCTCCGTACACAAGTAATGAGGAATTCTCAAATTTCATTTGTTAATACTAATGTTGATCCTCCTCAACCACGGTATATGTTAGCCATTACAACAGAATTGACCCCACTGGGAATCGAACCCAAGCTCTCACTTCACACACGGAGGGTCTATGTTCGATTACTGGTGGAGTAGAAACATTTCAATGCATTTCCTTAAACCTTTTGTCCTGTTCACCTAGCAGCAAGTAGGTGCTTAGGTGTTAGTCGACTGGTGTGGGTCGCATCCTGGGGGACAAGATTGAGGACCCCAATGGAAATAAGACAGACAGTCCTCGGTGACACACTGCTTTTCGTGGGTTATCCTGGGTGGCTAACCCTGTGGGGTAAAACTCCAAACGAAATCTTATCTCTTATCTGACTGCCCTAGAGATGATGACCACTCTGCATGTGTAAATCTCACCTTAGCAAAGTTGGGGTTAAATGTAAATAACCTGTATAGATGAATAATATAGTCCAAAAAGTACCCAACTATATGTGTAGTCTTAAAGTATGCCAATTTAATCTTGGATAAAAAAATTATTTTTAATAAGTATTTATGTTCTCTCCAAATTCTAAGATTTAACAGTTTAAGAAGTGTGTGCACCAAGTTTGCTTTTTCTGTTAAACACTTTCTACTTTGTAAATAAGTTTCCTCAGAATCTGTAGACTGCATTAACAATGATTGATTAACCTCTTTTTATTGACTGTACTCTCATTAATTCCATGAGCCTCTATGATTTATAATGCATTACGTTCAGATATGTCCTATGTTGCTGTATACAGTATTTTTTAGTATTGTATAGAATCTGCCTAGAGCCTGAGAAGTCTGCTGTCTATCTTTGTACTGTAGCTGTATGTCGGGGACGCCATGCATTAGCGTCGTTGAGGTGTCAGCATAGTTCCAATACTTACTATCTCAGTATATTTCAAATACTTGTTATCCATGATGTCATGGACTCCGGTATGGCCCGTGCAAGTGCCGTAAGGCTAGGCAGGGTTAAGTCAGGGTGGTTACCCCAGAGAGAAGACGCGAGTGAGACACAGATGGCGGACTGGGCTTTCACATGTACTATTTATGGAATATATCACACGGTATAATATTTTACAATGTGTTTCAATCGCCGTCACTTCTAAGAAGAACGCACAAATCTTGAAATATGGTGACATAGCAAGTATTTAAACTATGCTGACTGTACTATGTAAACTCACCCAGTACTATGGAAACTTACCTAGTACTGTGTAAATAGTACTAGGTAAGTTTACATAGTACTGGGTGAGTTTACATAGTACTGGGTGAGCTTACCTTATGTAGTACTGGATGAGCTTACCTTACATAGTACTGGGAGAGTTTACCTTACATAGTACTGGGAGAGTTTACCTTACATAGTACTGGATGAGCTTACCTTACATAGTACTGTGAGAGTTTACCTTACATAGTACTGGATGAGCTTACCTTACATAGTACTGGGAGAGTTTACCTTACATAGTACTGTGAGAGTTTACCTTACATAGTACTGGATGAGCTTACCTTACATAGTACTGTGAGAGTTTACCTTACATAGTACTGGGAGAGTTTACCTTACATAGTACTGGATGAGCTTACCTTACATAGTACTGGGAGAGTTTACCTTACATAGTACTGGGAGAGTTTACCTTACATAGTACTGGATGAGCTTACCTTACATAGTACTGTGAGAGTTTACCTTACATAGTACTGGGAGAGTTTACCTTACATAGTACTGTGAGAGTTTACCTTACATAGTACTGTGAGAGTTTACCTTACATAGTACTGGGAGAGTTTACCTTACATAGTACTGGGAGAGTTTACCTTACATAGTACTGGGAGAGTTTACCTTACATAGTACTGGGTGAGCTTACATTACATAGTACTGGGAGAGTTTACCTTACATAGTACTGGGTGAGCTTACCTTACATAGTACTGGGAGAGTTTACCTTACATAGTACTGGATGAGCTTACCTTACATAGTACTGGGAGAGTTTACCTTACTTAGTACTGGATGAGCTTACCTTACATAGTACTGGGAGAGTTTACCTTACATAGTACTGGATGAGCTTACCTTACATAGTACTGGGAGAGTTTACCTTACATAGTACTGGATGAGTTTAAATCACATAATACTAGGTGAGTTTACCATACATAGTACTAGATTAGTTTACCTTACATAGTACTGGATGAATTTACCTTACATAATACTAAATAAGTTTCCCTCAGATAGTACTATATGAGTTTACCTTACATAGTACCGAATAAGTTTACCTTACATAGTACCGAATAAGTTTACCTTACATAGTACTGGGTGAGTTTACCTTACAAAGTATAGTGGAACCTCTGGTCACGACCATAATTCGTTCCAAAACTCTGGTCGCGACCCGAACCAATTTCCCCACTGAATTGTATGTAAATACGATTAATCCGTTCCAAACCCGTACGAACTGCATGTAAATATTGTTTTTTAAGCTTTTTAATCACAAAAATAGTTAATCATACCATAGAATGCACAGTGTAATAGTAAACTAAATGTAAAAACCTTGGATAACACTGAGAAAACCTTGAACAGAGACAAGTAACATTGCACCAGTCCTAAGAGTTTTAAGGTCCAAGATTGTGTGAGTGAAGGAAGGTGAGAATGTGAACATGGAAGGAGGGACAGTGATGTGACCGATTGTTGCTACAGTCCCACCTGTCTCCCAGGTACAACTAGTATCAATAAGCGTAATAACTGTTTTAGTTGTGCTGAAATTCCTTCAGATTATGTGGGTGTAATAATTCAGAACTGTACCTGTCAACCTCACATATAATTTCTCACAATATCTGTCAAGGATGTGTGACTGATATACTCAATATTACTCCTTCCCATCCTACTCTCCCCAGTGTTACGATCACCTGTATTCGACTGAAGAAGCATGTACGTGTCTTACTCATCAAGTGTGTAATATAAACACAGCCTATACTAACCAGTACTATGTAAGGTAAACTCACCTAGTACTATGTAAGGTAAACTTACCCAGTACTATGTAAGGTAAACTTAACCAGTACTATGTAAGGTAAACTCACCCAGTACTATGTAAGGTAAACTTAACCAGTACTATGTAAGGTAAACTTACCCAGTACTATGTAAGGTAAACTTAACCAGTACTATGTAAGGTAAACTTACCTAGTACTATGTAAGGTAAACTTACCCAGTACTATGTAAGGTAAACTTAACCAGTACTATGTAAGGTAAACTTACCTAGTACTATGTAAGGTAAACTTACCCAGTACTATGTAAGGTAAACTTAACCAGTACTATGTAAGGTAAACTCACCCAGTACTATGTAAGGTAAACTTACCTAGTACTATGTAAGGTAAACTTACCCAGTACTATGTAAGGTAAACTTACCCAGTACTATGTAAGGTAAACTTACCTAGTACTATGTAAGGTAAACTTACCCAGTACTATGTAAGGTAAACTTACCCAGTACTATGTAAGGTAAACTTACCCAGTACTATGTAAGGTAAACTTACCTAGTACTATGTAAGGTAAACTTACCCAGTACTATGTAAGGTAAACTTACCCAGTACTATGTAAGGTAAACTCACCTAGTACTATGTAAGGTAAACTTACCCAGTACTATGTAAGGTAAACTTACCTAGTACTATGTAAGGTAAACTTACCCAGTACTATGTAAGGTAAACTTAACCAGTACTATGTAAGGTAAACTCACCCAGTACTATGTAAGGTAAACTTACCCAGTACTATGTAAGGTAAACTCACCTAGTACTATGTAAGGTAAACTTACCCAGTACTATGTAAGGTAAACTTACCCAGTACTATGTAAGGTAAACTTACCCAGTACTATGTAAGGTAAACTTACCTAGTACTATGTAAGGTAAACTTACCCAGTACTATGTAAGGTAAACTTACCCAGTACTATGTAAGGTAAACTTACCCAGTACTATGTAAGGTAAACTTACCCAGTACTATGAAAGGTAAACTCACCTAGTACTATGTAAGGTAAACTTACCCAGTACTATGTAAGGTAAACTTACCTAGTACTATGTAAGGTAAACTTACCCAGTACTATGAAGGTAAACTTACCCAGTACTATGAAGGTAAACTTTCCCAGTACTATGAAGGTAAACTTACCTAGTACTATGTAAGGTAAACTTACCCGGTACTATGTAAGATAAACTTACCCGGTACTATGTAAGGTAAACTTACCCAGTACTATGTAAGGTAAACTTACCCAGTACTATGTAAGGTAAACTTACCTAGTACTATGTAAGGTAAACTTATTTAGTACTATGTGAGGTATACTGATCCAGTACTATATAAGGTAAACTTATCCAGTACTGTGTAAGGTAAACTCATCCAGCACTATGTGAGGTATACTGATCCAGTACTATATAAGGTAAACTTATCCAGTACTGTGTAAGGTAAACTCATCCAGTACTATGTGAGGTATACTGATCCAGTACTATATAAGGTAAACTTATCCAGTACTGTGTAAGGTAAACTCATCCAGTACTATGTGAGGTATACTGATCCAGTACTATATAAGGTAAACTTATCCAGTACTGTGTAAGGTAAACTCATCCAGCACTATGTGAGGTATACTGATCCAGTACTATATAAGGTAAACTTATCCAGTACTGTGTAAGGTAAACTCATCCAGCACTATGTGAGGTATACTGATCCAGTACTATATAAGGTAAACTTATCCAGTACTGTGTAAGGTAAACTCATCCAGCACTATGTGAGGTATACTGATCCAGTACTATATAAGGTAAACTTATCCAGTACTGTGTAAGGTAAACTCATCCAGCACTATGTGAGGTATACTGATCCAGTACTATATAAGGTAAACTTATCCAGTACTGTGTAAGGTAAACTCATCCAGCACTATGTGAGGTATACTGATCCAGTACTATATAAGGTAAACTTATCCAGTACTGTGTAAGGTAAACTCATCCAGCACTATGTGAGGTATACTGATCCAGTACTATATAAGGTAAACTTATCCAGTACTGTGTAAGGTAAACTCATCCAGCACTATGTGAGGTATACTGATCCAGTACTATATAAGGTAAACTTATCCAGTACTGTGTAAGGTAAACTCATCCAGCACTATGTTAGGTAAACTCATCCAGTACTATGTAAGGTAAATTCATCCAGAACTGTGTAAGGTAAACTTACCCAGTACTATTTAAACTCACCCAGCACTATATTAGGTAAACTCATCCAGTACTGTGTAAGGTAAGCTTACCTAGTACTATGTAAACTCACCCATTACTATGTAAGGTAAACTTATTCAGTACTATGTAAAGTAAACTCGTTTAGTACAATGTAAGATAAACTCGCCTAGTACTATGTAAGGTAAACTCACCCAGTACAGTGGAACCTCTGGTCACGAACGCTTCCGAACACGAACAAATCGGTTCACGACCAAAAAATTCGCCAAATTTTTGCATCTGGTCACGAACACATAATCGGAGCCGAACAAACACAGCCGCGCCAATTTTCACATTCCGCGCTATTTTTTCCCCAAACGCCAATTTTCCCCATTTCCTGTAATTACGACCGTGATAAATTCGGATTAGCAATGTTTTATCAGCAGGTAGTGCCCAAACAGCTTCTCGCAGTGCCAGTACCCGGCTAGGGTTTGCCTTATATGATTGTTGGTAAATATTTTTCTGAGTTGTTTGTTGGGCTATCTTATTGAAACTTGGGCAATGTATGATGGAAGATGTTTTTTAACGTACACCAAAAATGAAAGAAATCGGACGATAAATAAGGGAGTTCACTGCTCGGCCATCAGACGCCCCTTAAGGGACACGTCAGTTCCCCTGTCTTCTGTTACTGAGCTTCGCTCACACCTCTGCAACAAAGATTTGTTAAGTTATACCATGAATTAATTAAAGATCCTAGACTTCACGTCACGAAACAGACAAAGCAAATGTGATAGTAATTATGGACAAGGTAGATTACAGTGGAAAAATAAACATGATATTAGGAGACAGGGAAACTCACGCGCCTCTCAAAATTAGGAACATATGATTCCAGAATTATTATAAGAAAAATTAAACCAGTAACACTGGTAAATTAAGTTGTTGACTGTATAAATATGATTTACTGACTAGATATTAAGAAGTTTGTTGGTCCACGAGTATAGATAATTGTAAAAAATATTTACTTACCAAGTTATTGTCCTGGTAATACATTCTAACGCCTCCCTACCAGGCAGATATAGTGAATATTGGCCAATATTAGATATACTACCTAGTTAATAAGTTGATACCATATTTCAGGGGGGTGAGGATTATTATAGATGCACGTGATGAACAATTGTCGTCCAATCACCGCGTCCAGTATTACCATACTTATCAGCCCTATTCTAGCTGAATTAATATGGATCCAGATATCTATGATATTCACTCATTTCATGGTCCCCAATTATTGTCGATATAAACTTCGTCGGCAATGATTACACACGATTAAATTTGTTAGCACTCTCTCTTTTACATTTATCGTCCGCCATTGTACGTTGCACTACCGGTGTGTTGGTTCTTCTCTCACTTGAATGTTTTCTAAAAGTCACACCAACACTACATTAAATAAGCACTATTATATTCTTCAATTTTTATACACTAATTTCGGGAAAATTATCATTTTTTTTTCCAGATATATAACTGTTTCACGTGTCTCTTAGTAAGTTTATTTAGATACATGTATACATGAAGAATTAGACACATGTACAACATCTGGGTATCTTTACTGTAGATGTTTCGCCATACAGTGTCTTTATCAATACAAATTGAAGGACATAACTGGAAGATAGTAGAACTATATACAAAAGATGAGGTAATCTTTTGTACATAGTTCTGAGGGACTGATTACCTCATCTTTTGTATATAATTCTACTGTCTTCCAATCATGTCTTTGAATTTGTATTGATAAAGCCACTGGATGGCGAAACATCTACAGTAAAGATACCCAGATGCAGCACATGTGTCTAATTTTTCATTTTGTCTGTATTGTATACCATACATGTACAGGTATACATAAATACAGTAATACAAATTATCCTACATAAGTAACAAATGTGGAAATTACTTGGGACAATCCCCCCCCCCAAAAAAAAAGTCTGACATGTATAATACAAATATTACGTGGTATTGAGGAAGATTATTCCGTTCAATGCAAGGATCTTCCATCCTATCTCCCACCCATCCTGGTGTGTAGGAATGTGTGTCTGGTTGATGGTGCAACATCCTGTTGTGTAGTACCTCGGCTATGTGGAGACAGCACACGTGTTGTTAGGAAAATTAACACAGAAGCAACTAATGTGGCATTTTACTGTAGCAACGTTTCGCTCTCCAGGAGCTTTGTCAAGCCGTTACAAACATTGCAAGCCACATGGGGATCGAAATCTTTAGCTAATTTAAAGATTTCCATCCCTGTGTTAAGATCGTCTGTTTGCGATTATAACACGTGAGTTGAAAGATTGGTAGTACTAATAGTAGTAGTAATAATAGTAGTAGTAATAGTAGTAGCAGTAGTAGTAGTGGTAGTAGTAGTATGAGTGACAGTAAGTTGGTATGTGATGGACCTGCTCTCCAGGTTAACCAGAACGTAAGTTTTGTCAACCCTGGCTAACTGTATCATCACTGCAGTAATGGTACACAGCACCAGCGAGCAAGTTCGTGAATAAAAGAATAAAATACATGTGGAACATCTGGGTGTCTTTATTTATGAAGACGTTTCGTCAGCTAGTGGCGAAACTACTAACACCCAGACTTCACTGCTTAACTTAGAGTCCTCTATGTGGACCAGCAGCTCTTTAGGATCAATTTCAAACATGTAACATTAAAAATTATGTTTAAATACGACACATGTACGACATAGAAGCGATTATAATTTAATGAGAGGATTGGCCAGCCTGGAACTTTATCAGTCCGATAATGCGCTGCTTCTCACACATTTGAGTTACTAAGCTGTTTTAATTTTAAAACTTTAAATAGTAAGATACTACAAGGACCCCAGTGGATATAAGTCATTTTGTCTGACTTTTTTGGGGTTATCCTGGGTAATCTACACATATGCTGCTATGTATGATAATTTATGTAGCTGTATTTATGTGTACCTGTACCTGAATAAACTTACACCGCATGCTGTGACAAAAATACACAGCATAATAATGCTTTTCAAAGTTCAATCCCCACCCGTACCGTGGCCTGTTTGGAATCGTGTCGTTACAATTTCTTGAGTCATAATGGCTTTCTTTTATGCCTACCAATATTTTATTACCTGTAAACTACACTACCTGTATACTGCAGAGAATAAATTGTTTGTATTTGTAATACAGAGAAATAAAGTAGAAGAAACACACGGAAATAAAAATGGTTATACCTATAACTATATTTTTTTAAACGAGAGGACCGGTACGCCAGCGGAAGGCCTCGGTCAGATGACCAAAAGCTCCAGCTGCGGGTTATATGACTAAGACCCACGTCAGGAAACACTTGTCTTGTTTCCTGACGAACCTTACCTAACTACACAGAGTGGGTAAAAGGTCTGGTACAGTGTATGAGGGCGGGGAAGCTGGTGTGGTCACGATGAACCAACATACAACATCACAGTGTCTGGTGTGGTCACGATGAACCAACATACAACATCAGTGTCTGGTGTGGTCACGATGAACCAACATACAACATCACTGTGTCTGGTGTGGTCACGATGAACCAACATACAACATCACAGTGTCTGGTGTGGTCAGGATGAACCAACATACAACATCACTGTGTCTGGTGTGGTCTCGATGAACCAACATACAACATCACAGTGTCTGGTGTGGTCACGATGAACCAACATACAACATCACTGTGTCTGGTGTGGTCTCGATGAACCAACATACAACATCACAGTGTCTGGTGTGGTCTCGATGAACCAACATACAACATCACAGTGTCTGGTGTGGTCACGATGAACCAACATACAACATCACAGTGTCTGGTGTGGTCTCGATGAACCACCATACAACATCACAGTGTCTGGTGTGGTCACGATGAACCAACATACAACATCACTGTGTCTGGTGTGGTCACGATGAACCAACATACAACATCACTGTGTCTGGTGTGGTCACGATGAACCAACATACAACATCACAGTGTCTGGTGTGGTCACGATGAACCAACATACAACATCACAGTGTCTGGTGTGGTCACGATGAACCAACATACAACATCACAGTGTCTGGTGTGGTCACGATGAACCAACATACAACATCACAGTGTCTGGTGTGGTCACGATGAACCAACATACAACATCACAGTGTCTGGTGTGGTCACGATGAACCAACATACAACATCACAGTGTCTGGTGTGGTCACGATGAACCAACATACAACATCACAGTGTCTGGTGTGGTCACGATGAACCAACATACAACATCACAGTGTCTGGTGTGGTCACGATGAACCAACATACAACATCACAGTGTCTGGTGTGGTCACGATGAACCAACATACAACATCACAGTGTCTGGTGTGGTCACGATGAACCAACATACAACATCACAGTGTCTGGTGTGGTCACGATGAACCAACATACAACATCACAGTGTCTGGTGTGGTCACGATGAACCAACATACAACATCACAGTGTCTGGTGTGGTCACGATGAACCAACATACAACATCACAGTGTCTGGTGTGGTCACGATGAACCAACATACAACATCACAGTGTCTGGTGTGGTCACGATGAACCAACATACAACATCACAGTGTCTGGTGTGATCACGATGAACCAACATACAACATCACAGTGTCTGGTGTGGTCTCGATGAACCAACATACAACATCACAGTGTCTGGTGTGGTCAGTATGAACTAACATACAACATCACAGTGTCTGGTGTGGTCACGATGAACCAACATACAACATCACAGTGTCTGGTGTGGTCACGATGAACCAACATACAACATCACAGTGTCTGGTGTGGTCACGATGAACCAACATACAACATCGCAGTGTCTGGTGTGGTCTCGATGAACCAACATACAACATCACAGTGTCTGGTGTGGTCACGATGAACCAACATACAACATCACAGTGTCTGGTGTGGTCACGATGAACCAACATACAACATCACAGTGTCTGGTGTGGTCTCGATGAACCAACATACAACATCACAGTGTCTGGTGTGGTCACGATGAACCAACATACAACATCACAGTGTCTGGTGTGGTCACGATGAACCAACATACAACATCACAGTGTCTGGTGTGGTCAGTATGAACTAACATACAACATCACAGTGTCTGGTGTGGTCACGATGAACCAACATACAACATCACAGTGTCTGGTGTGGTCACGATGAACCAACATACAACATCACAGTGTCTGGTGTGGTCACGATGAACCAACATACAACATCACAGTGTCTGGTGTGGTCTCGATGAACCAACATACAACATCACAGTGTCTGGTGTGGTCACGATGAACCAACATACAACATCACAGTGTCTGGTGTGGTCTCGATGAACCAACATACAACATCACAGTGTCTGGTGTGGTCACGATGAACCAACATACAACATCACAGTGTCTGGTGTGGTCACGATGAACCAACATACAACATCACAGTGTCTGGTGTGGTCACGATGAACCAACATACAACATCACAGTGTCTGGTGTGGTCACGATGAACCAACATACAACATCACAGTGTCTGGTGTGGTCACGATGAACCAACATACAACATCACAGTGTCTGGTGTGGTCACGATGAACCAACATACAACATCACAGTGTCTGGTGTGGTCAGGATGAACCAACATACAACATCACAGTGTCTGGTGTGGTCACGATGAACCAACATACAACATCACAGTGTCTGGTGTGGTCTCGATGAACCAACATACAACATCACAGTGTCTGGTGTGGTCACGATGAACCAACATACAACATCACAGTGTCTGGTGTGGTCACGATGAACCAACATACAACATCACAGTGTCTGGTGTGGTCACGATGAACCAACATACAACATCACAGTGTCTGGTGTGGTCTCGATGAACCAACATACAACATCACAGTGTCTGGTGTGGTCACGATGAACCAACATACAACATCACAGTGTCTGGTGTGGTCACGATGAACCAACATACAACATCACAGTGTCTGGTGTGGTCACGATGAACCAACATACAACATCACAGTGTCTGGTGTGGTCACGATGAACCAACATACAACATCACAGTGTCTGGTGTGGTCACGATGAACCAACATACAATATCTAAAATCATATATAACTGCAAGAGTTGTTTGTGGTGGTGTTGTAGTGGCAACAGTCCCCCACTACAGTGGATGAAGCCAATACCTCAGTGCCGAAGCTCCTACAATATTGCCTCACTTTTTTAGGTTATCCTAGGTAATTTACATTATATATAACTAACTGTACTTATGTGTACCTGTGCCTAAATAAATTTACTTAATTAACTTCGAAGACAACAAATTAATTATTAGAGAAAGTGACATCTAGCACTAGGCGTTGTTTAGAATCTGTTCTTATTAAAGAATAGAAAGTTACAATACCGTGACTGGATCAATACACAACTTACCCACACACAGTTGAGATAAAAAGCTTATGACGACGTTTCGACCCGATTTGGACCATTTACAAAGTGAGTGTAAATGGTCCAAGTCGGATGGAAGCATCGTGGTAAGTTGTTCTCTCTCCTATGTGCTGGTTATATATGTATTGTTCTTATTGCCAGCCCACTTTACTACATGGACCTTCTAAGCCTTAGATGGTCCATGAACTAGAACGTCCCGAGAGACCTTAGAATCTAAGATGTCTCGGGAGAGAGAGAAAAAAAGTAGAGAACTTCAATAATCTCCATTTAGAGAGAGAACGAATACAGATTTTTCAGTCATTCCCTCCAGTTACGTAAAAGTAAATATAGGCCTTCACTCTACCCCTATTTTGAAGAAATGAAGGTAAATGGAAGATGCTTGAGCTACGAGGCTATACGCAGCCTACCTGCAGCGCCTTTCCTGTGAACCAACTTCAAATTACTTTTCCTCTGATCCCGCTGTCTCGGGTACAAAGTCACTAAGCTCAGACGTCTCGACACCCAAATAAACATGTTGATGTTAAGTTCAGACGACTCAATACTCAGATAAAACGTTTACGTTAAGCTCAAACGACTCAACACTAGATAAAAGTGTTTACGTTAAGCTCAAACGACTCAACACTAGATAAACGTGTTTACGTTAAGCTCAAACGACTCAACACTAGATAAAAGTGTTTACGTTAAGCTCAAACGACTCAACACTAGATAAACGTGTTTACGTTAAGCTCAAACGACTCAACACTCAGATAAACGTGTTTACGTTAAGCTCAAACGATTCAACACTCAGATAAACGTGTTTACGTTAAGCTCAAACGATTCAACACTTAGATAAACGTGTTTATGTTAAGCTCAAACGATTCAACACTCAGATAAACGTGTTTATGTTAAGCTCAAACGATTCAACACTCAGATAAACGTGTTTATGTTAAGCTCAAACGATTCAACACTCAGATAAACGTGTTTATGTTAAGCTCAAACGATTCAACACTCAGATAAACGTGTTTATGTTAAGCTCAAACGATTCAACACTCAGATAAACGTGTTTATGTTAAGCTCAAACGATTCAACACTCAGATAAACGTGTTTATGTTAAGCTCAAACGATTCAACACTCAGATAAACGTGTTTATGTTAAGCTCAAACGATTCAACACTCAGATAAAATTGTGTTTTCGTTAAGCTCAAACGATTCAACACTCAGATAAACGTGTTTACGTTAAGCTCAGACGACTAAAACTCAGACAACGTTAAGCTCAGACGACTCAACACTCAGATTAAACGTGTTTACGTTGATCTCAGACGACTCAACATTCAGATTAACGTGTCCATTAATATGTGCTGAGTTTCAAGTGAAAATTTAAGCTGATTTAGATTATCTTCTTTTAATGTGTGTTATATGTTCGTCCACCGTGGTCTCTCTTACATAAACATTCACTTATTCTTGTGTTTATTTGATCTTTTACAAGTTTATGTAAATATTACTGCCTTCACTTGTAAAAAAGCGGAGTGTTATCATTAGGGGGAAATTGTGGTATTTATGGCATAGTCTCTCTCTCTCTCTCTCTCTCTCTCTCTCTCTCTCTCTCTCTCTCTCTCTCTCTCTCTCTCTCTCTCTCTCTCTCTCTCTCTCTCTCTCTCTCTTTCTCTCTCTCTCTCTGAGTGACGCCCCTCTGGTCCCTTCCTGGTGTAGGCTACACAGTCCACTATATGTACACATACTAAGGTTGTGGGATACACACACAAACAACCTTTGTTTATATATACACATATAGAGGTTGTGGGATACGTACACACAGGCTTGTATATATACACATAGACTGGTTAATGGGGTTTAAAGCCTATTGACTACACGAGGGTTATTAGCGCTACATGTTATCTGTTTACCACCAGTCAAGAATACTTTAATCTCGAAAGTTGGGATTAGGTACACTTAGACACAGATACACTTAGAGATATACACCTCACGTTGTATATATGCTGTACACGTACTCCCCTTAAGGGAGGTTCCTTGACGCTGGTGAGGGGCTCTTGATCTAGGGAATTGGATCTGAGCTCCGGTTCCCTGAGTTGAGCCTGAATACCTTCCATCCCCCCACATGCACTGTATAATCCTACGGGTTTAACGCTTCCCTGTGATTATAATAATGTAGACGTACTGAGGTTATATATGTATGGTATACGATACCAACAAGATGAAGACAGACACGTGTACAACATCTGGGTATCTTTACTGTCGACGTTTCGCCATCCAGTGGTTTTATTAATACAAATTCAAGCACACAATGGGAAGACAGTAGAAGTATATACAAACGACGAGGTAATTACTCCCTCAGCCTTGGAGGTGGTGAAGAACACCGTAGTAGTGAACACTACAATAAACTTACCCAGATATTTTACATGTGTCTATTCTTCATCACGTACTGAGGTTTTACTAGTACTTTTCCAGCGCCCTAGGTGATGGGCTTGATCGAAACGTTGGCTTTGTGTCTTGGGAAGCCCATATATATTTGCTGGCTTGGGGTTACTGGGAAGGGTCAATAAATTTACTTGTCTCGTTGAGGTCGCTTGAGATTCTGTCCTCCCTAAGAGATCAATATTTTGGTGAGTTCCTTTACGCAAGTAACCCGCACATAGGAGAGAGAAGCTTATGACGACGTTTCAGTCCGACTTGGACCATTTACAAATCACACACGACAGTAGTAGTAGTAGTAGGTTCGCCGGAACTGTCCCGGTCCGGGTCTTGTCCGGATGGTGACCCGGCGAACACACGAGAGTGAGGGGGACAGAGATGGGACAAATAGAGAAAGAAGGAACTGGAGAAGTAGTAGTAATGCTGGTGGTGGAAGCAGTAGAGGTAGGACTGAAGAAGTCACTCTTGGCAATACATTTCCTCTAATAAATGTCCTGAACTGCACATAACTTTGGCAGAGTATTAACCAGTGTTGAACACATTTTAGCAAGTTCTTCGTCGCGGTACCAGGTCCTAATAGCAGCTATTAGCTTCTCCACAGTTGAACAGTCCTGTTTCCCCATGCTGCGTTCTTGCCCATAGATTCTCAATTGGGTTGAGGTCAAGAGAGCTTCTAGGCCAATTTAGAACTCTTAACCCACTCTAAGTCCCTTTTTCCACTTCTTGTCAGTATCACCATACCATTATTTAATCCCTTTTATTCTACTGTGAGCTAAAGGCTGCTCTTTTGTGGCTGTCTTTAAAGAAGTGTAGCATCTTAAAATAATTATCTGCTGAATGATTAAGACCCATGTGCAACACTTAGGTGTATTTATTGGCGAAATGTAGAGTGTTTATAAGAGTGGAGAGAGTAAAAGTTTCTGTCTCTGGTATTATATTAATCCATCACGCTAATTACAAGATTATCAGTCTCGGGCTGAGAGTCTGATCATCTCACACCCAGGGTCATACACTGATTACATCAGAATACATCTCCACTTCGTCTCCCACTAACATTGATGTCTTCAGCAGTGCGAGTCAACTCTGCATTCGACTGAAGCCTACAGTCAGTGAAGATTCCTAAATATTGCACTTGTGTCTTGTTCATCAACTTGTCGATTTTGTCACTGCAGATTATCATTTCCGGTGACCAAGGTCCCAGAACCGTAACGCATCCAGTGAAGATGTAAGTATATGCACATATACCTGGAAAAAAAGAAACACCGAGTGGTCGAAACGTTGTCAGTGTAGGATCTCGTTACACTGCACTTGTGTGTTTACACCGTGTCAACATTTTATATTATTTCTCTCTGTGTACGTGTTATTCCATCCATTTAGTGTTTGCATACCTTCTACCTCCATTGAGGGTGTCAGGAGCTGTTTCTCGACTACATATTTTAAGTAAGCATATATAGTTTTTTGGAGTTATCTTTTATTAAATTATTATATCGTTGTTTTGCGCCTATATTGGTTATCTAAAGAACACAGCAAATACATTCCTATATGAAAAACATATTTAAACGAAATTCTTCCTCTCCTTGCATGGCGTTCTTTCTTGACTATGTAATCTTTCTCGTGTATTCTCTTTGAGGCGTTTTGAATGTTACTTTAATTGTTGTTTAACAGTGGTAAAACGTCTAAATATTTTTTAGGTATAACTCAGATAGATGTGAGATCTAAATTGTTTTGTTTTGTGATTGCGGAAATATTGTATCCATTTTTACGATAAAAACTCAGTGGGTTGTGGCACACTTCTCTAGACAGATAAATAAGCTTTGAAAGTTGTAATAATACTCTCCAGGAGCTTTGTCAAGCTCCTGGAGAGCGAAACGTTGCCACGATAAAATATCACATTTCCTTATGTATTATACTTCATCACACTACTTACTAGTTACCTGTTTGTATGTTTTTGTGAAGTGTTGTGACTGTTGTTGGACCAGACTATCACAAGAACACGTTTTCCTAAATATCACCTGTATACTCTGCTCCTTCCTCTTTGTTTGGGATCTGTTGCCGATAAAAAAATATATGGTACCTTCCTGGGCCATGGGAACTATTGAGGAATTTCCATATGACAATAATAGGCTATAAAACACATGTAAGACAGATGTTGTATCAAGACAATTACTACAAAGATGTTTTTTTATATAATATTTGTTTATTTGTGGGTAAAATGTTCGTCAGGAAACAGGATAAGTGCGTCCTGACCTGACCCACAGCTGGAGCTTTTGGTCATCTGACCGAGGCCTTCCACTGGCTTACCAGTCCACCTCTTTAAAACTCATGGTTTAATAAATTCTTGAATGAGTTTATTTGTGTTAGATGACGGCGTTGATAACCAGTTATTACCATAGTGAGCCGTGTTCCTTCAATATTACCATAGTGACCCGTGTTCCTTCAATATTACCATAGTAAGCCGTGTTCCTTCAATATTACCATAGTGAGCCGTATTCCTTCAGTATTACCATAGTAAGCCGTGTTCCTTCAGTATTACCATAGTAAGCCGTGTTCCTTCAATATTACCATAGTAAGCCGTGTTCCTTCAATATTACCATAGTGAGCCGTGTTCCTTCAGTATTACCATAGTAAGCCGTGTTCCTTCAATATTACCATAGTAAGCCGTGTTCCTTCAGTATTACCATAGTAAGCCGTGTTCCTTCAGTATTACCATAGTAAGCCGTGTTCCTTCAGTATTACCATAGTAAGCCGTGTTCCTTCAATATTACCATAGTAAGCCGTGTTCCTTCAATATTACCATAGTGAGCCGTGTTCCTTCAGTATTACCATAGTAAGCCGTGTTCCTTCAATATTACCATAGTAAGCCGTGTTCCTTCAGTATTACCATAGTAAGCCGTGTTCCTTCAGTATTACCATAGTAAGCCGTGTTCCTTCAATATTACCATAGTAAGCCGTGTTCCTTCAATATTACCATAGTAAGCCGTGTTCCTTCAATATTACCATAGTGAGCCGTGTTCCTTCAATATTACCATAGTAAGCCGTGTTCCTTCAGTATTACCATAGTAAGCCGTGTTCCTTCAATATTACCATAGTAAGCCGTGTTCCTTCAATATTACCATAGTAAGCCGTGTTCCTTCAATATTACCATAGTAAGCCGTGTTCCTTCAATATTACCATAGTAAGCCGTGTTCCTTCAATATTACCATAGTAAGCCGTGTTCCTTCAATATTACCATAGTAAGCCGTGTTCCTTCAATATTACCATAGTAAGCAGTGTCCCTTCAATATTACCATAGTAAGCCGTGTTCCTTCAGTATTACCATAGTAAGCCGTGTTCCTTCAATATTACCATAGTAAGCCGTGTTCCTTCAATATTACCATAGTAAGCCGTGTTCCTTCAATATTACCATAGTAAGCTGTGTTCC
This sequence comes from Cherax quadricarinatus, assembly GCF_038502225.1. Taxonomy (NCBI): domain Eukaryota; kingdom Metazoa; phylum Arthropoda; class Malacostraca; order Decapoda; family Parastacidae; genus Cherax; species Cherax quadricarinatus. Next base: position 19,945,420 of record NC_091359.1, on the reverse strand, counting down.
TTCAATATTACCATAGTAAGCCGTGTTCCTTCAATATTACCATAGTAAGCCATGTTCCTTCAATATTACCATAGTGACCCGTATTCCTTCAATATTACCATAGTAAGCCGTGTTCCTTCAATATTACCATAGTAAGCCGTGTTCCTTCAATATTACCATAGTGACCCGTATTCCTTCAATATTACCATAGTAAGCCGTGTTCCTTCAATATTACCATAGTAAGCCGTGTTCCTTCAATATTACCATAGTGAGCCGTGTTCCTTCAATATTACCATAGTAAGCCGTGTTCCTTCAATATTACCATAGTGACCCGTATTCCTTCAATATTACCATAGTAAGCCGTGTTCCTTCAATATTACCATAGTAAGCCGTGTTCCTTCAATATTACCATAGTAAGCCGTGTTCCTTCAATATTACCATAGTGAGCCATGTTCCTTCAATATTACCATAGTAAGCCGTGTTCCTTCAATATTACCATAGTGAGCCGTGTTCCTTCAATATTACCATAGTGAGCCGTGTTCCTTCAGTATTACCATAGTAAGCCGTGTTCCTTCAATATTACCATAGTAAGCCGTGTTCCTTCAATATTACCATAGTAAGCCGTGTTCCTTCAATATTACCATAGTGAGCCGTGTTCCTTCAATATTACCATAGTAAGCCGTGTACCTTCAATATTACCATAGTGAGCCGTGTTCCTTCAGTATTACCATAGTAAGCCGTGTTCCTTCAATATTACCATAGTAAGCCGTGTTCCTTCAATATTACCATAGTGAGCCGTGTTCCTTCAGTATTACCATAGTAAGCCGTGTTCCTTCAATATTACCATAGTGAGCCGTGTACCTTCAATATTACCATAGTGAGCCGTGTACCTTCAATATTACCATAGTAAGCCGTGTTCCTTCAATATTACCATAGTAAGCCGTGTACCTTCAATATCACCATAGTGAGCCGTGTTCCTTCAATATTACCATAGTAAGCCGTGTTCCTTCAATATTACCATAGTAAGCCGTGTTCCTTCAATATTACCATAGTAAGCCGTGTACCTTCAATATCACCATAGTAAGCCGTGTTCCTTCAATATTACCATAGTAAGCCGTGTTCCTTCAATATTACCATAGTAAGCCGTGTTCCTTCAATATTACCATAGTAAGCCGTGTTCCTTCAGTATTACCATAGTAAGCCGTGTTCCTTCAATATTACCATAGTAAGCCGTGTTCCTTCAATATTACCATAGTGACCCGTATTCCTTCAATATCACCATAGTAAGCCGTGTTCCTTCAATATTGCCATAGTAAGCCGTGTTCCTTCAATATTACCATAGTAAGCCGTGTTCCTTCAATATTACCATAGTAAGCCGTGTTCCTTCAATATTACCATAGTGAGCCGTGTTCCTTCAATATTACCATAGTGAGCCGTGTTCCTTCAATATTACCATAGTGAGCCGTGTTCCTTCAATATTACCATAGTGAGCCGTGTTCCTTCAGTATTACCATAGTGAGCCGTGTTCCTTCAATATTACCATAGTAAGCCGTGTTCCTTCAATATTACCATAGTAAGCCGTGTTCCTTCAATATCACCATAGTAAGCCGTGTTCCTTCAATATTACCATAGTAAGCCGTGTTCCTTCAATATTACCATAGTAAGCCGTGTTCCTTCAATATTACCATAGTAAGCCATGTTCCTTCAATATTACCATAGTAAGCCGTGTTCCTTCAATATTACCATAGTGACCCGTGTTCCTTCAGTATTACCATAGTGAGCCGTGTTCCTTCAATATTACCATAGTAAGCCGTGTTCCTTCAATATTACCATAGTAAGCCGTGTTCCTTCAATATCACCATAGTAAGCCGTGTTCCTTCAATATTACCATAGTAAGCCGTGTTCCTTCAATATTACCATAGTAAGCCGTGTTCCTTCAATATTACCATAGTAAGCCGTGTTCCTTCAATATTACCATAGTAAGCCATGTTCCTTCAATATTACCATAGTAAGCCGTGTTCCTTCAATATTACCATAGTGACCCGTGTTCCTTCAGTATTACCATAGTGAGCCGTGTTCCTTCAATATTACCATAGTAAGCCGTGTTCCTTCAATATTACCGTAGTAAGCCGTGTTCCTTCAATATCACCATAGTAAGCCGTGTTCCTTCAATATTACCATAGTAAGCCGTGTTCCTTCAATATTACCATAGTAAGCCGTGTTCCTTCAATATTACCATAGTAAGCCGTGTTCCTTCAATATTACCATAGTGAGCCGTGTTCCTTCAATATTACCATAGTGAGCCGTGTTCCTTCAATATTACCATAGTAAGCCGTGTTCCTTCAATATTACCATAGTGACCCGTGTTCCTTCAATATTACCATAGTGACCCGTGTTCCTTCAATATTACCATAGTGAGCCGTGTTCCTTCAATATTACCATAGTAAGCCGTGTTCCTTCAATATTACCATAGTAAGCCGTGTTCCTTCAATATTACCATAGTGAGCCGTGTTCCTTCAATATTACCATAGTGAGCCGTGTTCCTTCAATATTACCATAGTGAGCCGTGTTCCTTCAATATTACCATAGTAAGCCGTGTTCCTTCAGTATTACCATAGTGAGCCGTGTTCCTTCAATATTACCATAGTAAGCCGTGTTCCTTCAATATTACCATAGTAAGCCGTGTTCCTTCAATATCACCATAGTAAGCCGTGTTCCTTCAATATTACCATAGTAAGCCGTGTTCCTTCAATATTACCATAGTAAGCCGTGTTCCTTCAATATTACCATAGTAAGCCATGTTCCTTCAATATTACCATAGTAAGCCGTGTTCCTTCAATATTACCATAGTGACCCGTGTTCCTTCAGTATTACCATAGTGAGCCGTGTTCCTTCAATATTACCATAGTAAGCCGTGTTCCTTCAATATTACCATAGTAAGCCGTGTTCCTTCAATATCACCATAGTAAGCCGTGTTCCTTCAATATTACCATAGTAAGCCGTGTTCCTTCAATATTACCATAGTAAGCCGTGTTCCTTCAATATTACCATAATAAGCCGTGTTCCTTCAATATTACCATAGTAAGCCGTGTTCCTTCAATATTACCATAGTGAGCCGTGTTCCTTCAATATGACGTTACTAACTCACGAATGACTTACACAGTAAAGGAACTAACACTTCCTAATTAGCTACCTTGGCTACGACTTAATATATCAGTCTGGTTCCTTGAATATTAAGCTGACTTCTGCAGAATCTCAAATTACTTAGTAAGAGTAAGATGACAGACACTGTGTGTTTGTGTGTTTATGTCACTCGAACTGAATACATCAAGCTTAATTTTTGCATTTGATATTTAACTTTTACGCGTAAGACGTATTTTCCTGCAGATTTTTTTCTAAATAATTCTTACATATAAGGTGCGCATGAGAGCGTCACGTGTCTCTGGTTGATAGTTTTTTTCATTTTGTTGTATTTCTATCTGTAATAGATAATCTTTCTTGTTCTTATTTTTTTCATATTTCTCTTCAGTCCCTATGTATTAATAGTCTTGTATATTTACTCTCTCTCTCTCTCTCTCTTTCTCTCTCTCACTCACTTTCATTGTCTATATATTTATATATTTATTTATCTATTTATTTATAATTATTTATCTATATATATATATCTATCTCTCTCTCTGTCTATTAGTCTGTCTATCAGTCTATATCTGTTTATTTCTCTGACTTTTAGTCTGTATGTCAATCTATATCTGTTTGTGTCTTTGTCATTCTGTTTGTCTGTCTGTCTGTCTAATTTAATTATCTATCTGTATCTGTTTATTTATCTGTCAATATCTGTTTATCTATCTGTTAGACTTTGCTATCGGCATACGGCATATTTCATCACTACTAAACGATGGTTGTCAAAACAGTTTTGAACAAGACCACAAAAGTATCATGCAACATATGTGAGTGGGTGTGTGGCAACGACCTTGAGCCAAGCTTCATAAGCCGCGGCTTGCTGGAGCCCCTCAGTCCATAGTGTGGCCTTGTTGAGTGCCAACCCTGCCAACCTCCAGTCCTCAAGTCCCAGCCTTGAGTGCTTGTTTTCTCGCCCTATTTCTTTACCGCCCAAGAGCGCCAGGACGAGACTGATCCTTCTCCTCCATCTGCTGCTGGAACTCGGTGCTACCAGAAACAGTCTTCCAACGCCTAGTTCTCGTGCTCAGAGCGATTCATCCTCGTATTTAAGGCATCTAATCCTCACACTCAAGGCATCTGACGGATGGTCAGCGTCCTTACACTCCTTGGATTTAACACAACTTTCCACTGCTTCCACTGTTGAAAAAAAACGAAGAAAGCTACGAGTCATGGTAAGTTACAGAGGTTGTTGTGTGTGTTTCAGAAACCTGATATTTTTCATCCATCTCATCATGCCACTCATGCTTTCTTTATTCAAGAATATTCTTTCATGAGAATCTATAAAAAAATGTTGGCTCCGGTGGGAACTGTACAGTAAGTAAAGTACACTGAACCGTAACCTTGTTAAGTTTCTGTATTTTTGAACTTGTAATGACTAGAGTTGTTGTCCTTTGACTTTAAGCTACTCTCTTGACCTCAGTTATTATTGTCGTAACCACAGTGGCTACTTACTACTGTCTTAACCTCAGAAGCTAGTTACTACTATCTTAACCTCAGCAGCTAATTACTACTGTCTTAACCACAGCAGCTAGTTACTACTGTCTTAACCACAGTAGCTAGTTTCTACTGTTATGACCTCAGTAGCTAGTTACTACTGTCTTAACCTCACCAGCAAGTTTCTACCGTCTTGACCTCGGTAGCTAGATACTACTGTCTTAACCTCAGAATCTAGTTACTACTGTCTTAACCTCAGTATCTAGTTACTACTGTCTTAACCTCAGTATTTAGTTATTACTGTCTTAACCTCAGAATCTAGTTACTACTGTCTTAACCTCAGTATCTAGTTACTACTGTCTTAACCTCAGTAGCTAGTTACTACTGTCTTAACCTCAGTAGCTAGTTACTACTATCTTAACCCCAGTAGCTAGTTACTACTGTCTTAACCTCAGTAGCTAGTTACTACTGTCTTAACCTCAGTAGCTAGTTACTACTGTCTTAACCTCAGTAGCTAGTTGCTACTGTCTTAACATCAGTAGCTAGTTGCTACTGTCTTAACCTCAGTAGCTAGTTACTACTGTCTTAACCTCAGTAGCTAGTTACTACTGTCTTAACCTCAGTAGCTAGTTATTACTGTCTTAACCTCAGTAGCTAGTTCCTACTATCTTAACCTCAGTAGCTAGTTACTACTGTCTTAACCTCAGTAGCTAGTTCCTACTATCTTAACCTCAGTAGCTAGTTACTACTGTCTTAACCTTAGTAGCTAGTTCCTACTATCTTAACCTCAGTAGCTAGTTACTACTATCTTAACCTCAGTAGCTAGTTACTACTGTCTTAACCTTAGTAGCTAGTTACTACTGTCTTAACCTCAGTAGCTAGTTACTACTGCCTTAACCTCAGTAGCTAGTTACTACTGTCTTAACCTCAGTAGCTAGTTACTACTGTCTTAACCTTAGTAGCTAGTTCCTACTATCTTAACCTCAGTAGCTAGTTACTACTGTCTTAACCTTAGTAGCTAGTTACTACTGTCTTAACCTCAGTAGCTAGTTACTACTGTCTTAACCTCAGTAGCTAGTTACTACTGTCTTAACCTCAGTAGCTAGTTACTACTGTCTTAACCTCAGTAGGTAGTTACTACTGCCTTAACTTAAGTAGCTAGTTACTACTGTCTTAACCTCAGTAGCTAGTTACTACTGTCTTAACCTCAGTAGCTAGTTACTACTGTCTTAACCTTAGTAGCTAGTTACTACTGTCTTAACCTTAGTAGCTAGTTACTACTGTCTTAACCTCAGTAGCTAGTTACTACTGTCTTAACCTTAGTAGCTAGTTACTACTGTCTTAACCTTAGTAGCTAGTTACTACTGTCTTAACCTCAGTAGCTAGTTACTACTGTCTTAACCTTAGTAGCTAGTTACTACTGTCTTAACCTCAGTAGCTAGTTACTACTGTCTTAACCTTAGTAGCTAGTTACTACTGTCTTAACCTCAGTAGCTAGTTACTACTGTCTTAACCTTAGTAGCTAGTTACTACTGTCTTAACCTTAGTAGCTAGTTACTACTGTCTTAACCTCAGTAGCTAGTTACTACTGTCTTAACCTCAGTAGCTAGTTACTACTGTCTTAACCTCAGTAGCTAGTTACTACTGTCTTGACTTTAGTTACTACCATCTTCACCTCACTTTCGATATGTTAAGCTTTTAATAAAATCAAGCAATACTCAAGTTTTGGATAGTCCTAGCGGTAAAATAGTGCATGCGTGTGTTAGAAAATGATCATTTGGCGGGGCGTTGAGCTGTCGAAGGTTCTCCAGGGAGTTTGTTGACACAGCAAATACAAAATATCTGTGTGAAGAAAACGGCGGGCGGCCACACACACACAGAAGCATAAATCACTCTTCCTTGCATGACCTAAACTGAGTAAACCTTCAGGAAAAACGTGCATTCGAGGTTCATTGAAAGATTTTTTTTTCTTTAATGTAAGTATTTAATAGCAGCAGCAAAAGCGCAGTCCTTTTTTTTCCTAGGGGGATTAACATTACAAAATGTTTTACCTCTAGTCTTTTTCTTTTTATGCATTTATTTAGCAAAGTTGAGAGCATCAGCGACGTGCTGCTACACTATTTTGTATTATACTGTAGTTAATATATGGAACAAAAGCTATGTTTCCTGTCATTCCATCGCGTAGGATGGATGTCATGCGTAGCGTTGAATTATGTCAGTGTGAGCTGGGAGACTTCAGTAGGGCCATGAGGATGTCTAGTATTTATCAACTAGATCAAATTCAAGAGATTCTTTCCAGTAGAGCTGCAGTTTCCTAAGTAAAACAGTTGGATATATATGTTAGTTTATTATTGGTTAGTAAGAATCACCTGGCACAGGTCTATACTGTACGATGACCCTCTCAGTTGCAGCAGTGTAAAAACATAATGATGTGTATATATGATGTAGTATTATGTTATGTGCGGTAGTTACTGGGTCTTGCCCTGGACACGAGCACACACACATAAAGTTATGGAGAAGATTATCAGGAGGAGAACGGTGGAACACCTGGAACGGAACATGAGTATAAATGCCAACCACACGGATTCATGGAAGGCAAATCCTGTATCACAAACCTTCTGGAGTTTATGATAAAGTAACAGAAGTAAGACACGAGAGAGAGGGGTGGGTTGATTGCATCTTCTTGGACTGCAAGAAGCCCTTTGACACAGTTACTCACAAGAGATTAGTGCAGAAGCTGGAGGATCAGGAATACCTGACAGGGAGGCAACAACGAGTCATGGTACGTGATGAGGTGTCACAATGGGCGCCTGTGACGAGCGGGGTCCCACAGGGGTCGGTCCTAGGACCAGTGCTATTTTTGGTATATGTGAACGACATGATGGAAGGGTTAGACTCAGAAGTGTCCCTGTTCGCAGATGATGTGAAGTTGATGAGGAGAATTAAATCATATGAGGATCAGGCAGGACTTCAAAGAGACCTGGACAGACTGGACACGTGGTCCAGCAACTGGCTTCTCGAATTCAATCCTGCCAAATGCAAAGTCATGAAGATCGGGGAAGGACAAAGAAGACCGCAAACAGAGTATAGGCTAGGTAACCAAAGACTGCAAACCTCACTCAAGGAGAAAGATCTTGGGGTGAGTATAACACCGAGCACGTCTCCGGAAGCACACATCAACCTGGTAACTGCTGCAGCATATGAGCGCCTGGCAAACCTGAGAACAGCGTTCCGATACCTTCGTAAGGAATCGTTCAAGACACTGTACACCGTGTACGTCAGGCCCATACTGGAGTATGCAGCACCTGTTTGAAACCCACACCTGGTCAAGCACGTCAAGAAATTAGAAAAAGTGTAAAGGTTTGCAACAAGACTAGTCCCAGAGCTAAGGGGAATGTCCTACGAAGAAAGGTTGAGGGAAATCGGTCTGACGACACTGGTGGACAGGAGGGTCAGGGGAGACATGATAACGACATACAAAATACTGCGTGGAATAGATAAGGTGGACAGAGACAGGATGTTCCAGAGATGCGACACAGAAACAAGTGGTCACATTTAGAAGTTGAAGACTCAGACGAGTCACAGGGATGTTAGGAAGTATTTCTTCAGTGATAGAGTTGTCAGGAAGTGGAATAGTCTAGCAAGTGATGTAGTGGAGGCATAGCTTTAAGACGAGGTATGACAAAGCTCAGGGAGCAGAAACAGAGAGAACCTAGAGGCGGGGCCAGGAGCTGTGTCCCGACCCTTGCAACCACAATTAGGTAAGTACAATTAGGTGAGTACACACACACACACACACACACACACACACACACACACACACACACACACACACACACACACACACACACACACACACACCTAGCCAAGCACGTAAAGAAACTAGAGAAAGTGCAAAGGTTTGCAACAAGACTAGTCCCAGAGCTAAGAGGTATGTCCTACGAGGAGAGGTTAAGGGAAATCAACCTGACGACACTGCAGGACAGGAGAGATAGGGGGGACATGATAACGACATACAAAATACTGAGAGGAATTGACAAGGTGGACAAAGACAGGATGTTCCAGAGATTGGACACAGTAACAAGGGGACACAGTTGGAAGCTGAAGACACAGATGAATCACAGGGATGTTAGGAAGTATTTCTTCAGCCACAGAGTAGTCAGTAAGTGGAATAGTTTGGGAAGCGATGTAGTGGAGGCAGGATCCATACATAGCTTTAAGCAGAGGTATGATAAAGCTCACGGCTCAGGGAGAGTGACCTAGTAGCGACAGTGAAGAGGCGGGGCCAGGAGCTCGGACTCGACCCCCGCAACCTCAACTAGGTGAGTACAACTAGGTGAGTACACACACACACACACACACACACACACAGCAGATTACTGCAGTGTTGCTCTTGCAATATTAGTTATGTGGGTGAGTGACAACATTGTTGCAGGTTATTTACTTGACTATACTTCAGGTAAGGGACACTCAGACCTCTGCTTGCCAATACATCCAATATTTTAAGTATTAAATACTTTACGTGAAGTGGTGAAGGCTCGATCTTCAATCCAGTAAAGAAGAAGTCAAATAGAATACCTGTAAATTGGAAATGTTAGCATGGCCGACACACTTTGATTCCCAGTTTGTGGGTTACCTACTGATCCGTCTCGCTAGCTATGTTGCAGTTCATAGTAGCAACAGTCTGGTTGACCAAGCACACAGAACGCTGGCTTCAGGTTGGGTTCCTAGGGTACAAGAAACCTTGAAAGCTTTCACGGGTGAATATTAATCGCCAGACACGGTATCAAAGTGAGATATACCAAACTGTAGTGCAAATCTGGCGTGCTAGAGGGTTAACACTCTAGTACACCATTCTAGTACTAGAGTGTTAAGCATGGCTTGCTAGGTGACGTCACAGGTGAGTGTCACTCACGAGGGGAAGTAGGTGAGGTTAGCCATGGAGGGACTGACCACCTCAAACTTAATTTCCGTCAAAACCGAGAGACTGACCACCTTGTATCTACATTTACACGACTCCTGCACTTTTGTTGATATTAAGAAATATGTACAGTTGAAGACAGTTATGGAGTATAGTTTGTGCACTAGTGTGTTGTTCATCCTTGTGCTTGTTGTTCTGTCTGTGTTACAAGTGATGCACTAGTGTGTTGTTCAACCTTGTGTTTGTTGTTCTGTCTGTGTTACAAGTGATGCACTAGTGTGTTGTTCAACCTTGTGTTTGTTGTTCTGTCTGTGTTACAAGTGATGCACTAGTGTGTTGTTCAACCTTGTGTTTGTTGTTCTGTCTGTGTTACAAGTGATGCACTAGTGTGTTGTTCAACCTTGTGTTTGTTGTTCTGTCTGTGTTACAAGTGATGCACTAGTGTGTTGTTCATCCTTGTGTTTGTTGTTCTGTCTGTGTTACAAGTGATGCACTAGTGTGTTGTTCAACCTTGTGTTTGTTGTTCTGTCTGTGTTACAAGTGATGCACTAGTGTGTTGTTCAACCTTGTGTTTGTTGTTCTGTCTGTGTTACAAGTGATGCACTAGTGTGTTGTTCATCCTTGTGTTTGTTGTTCTGTCTGTGTTACAAGTGATGCACTAGTGTGTTGTTCATCCTTGTGTTTGTTGTTCTGTCTGTGTTACAAGTGATGCACTAGTGTGTTGTTCATCCTTGTGTTTGTTGTTCTGTCTGTGTTACAAGTGATGTACTAGTGTGTTGTTCATCCTTGTGTTTGTTGTTCTGTCTGTGTTACAAGTGATGCACTAGTGTGTTGTTCATCCTTGTGTTTGTTGTTCTGTCTGTGTTACAAGTGATGCACTAGTGTGTTGTTCAACCTTGTGTTTGTTGTTCTGTCTGTGTTACAAGTGATGCACTAGTGTGTTGTTCAACCTTGTGTTTGTTGTTCTGTCTGTGTTACAAGTGATGCACTAGTGTGTTGTTCATCCTTGTGTTTGTTGTTCTGTCTGTGTTACAAGTGATGCACTAGTGTGTTGTTCATCCTTGTGTTTGTTGTTCTGTCTGTGTTACAAGTGATGCACTAGTGTGTTGTTCATCCTTGTGTTTGTTGTTCTGTCTGTGTTACAAGTGATGCACTAGTGTGTTGTTCATCCTTGTGTTTGTTGTTCTGTCTGTGTTACAAGTGATGCACTAGTGTGTTGTTCAACCTTGTGTTTGTTGTTCTGTCTGTGTTACAAGTGATGCACTAGTGTGTTGTTCAACCTTGTGTTTGTTGTTCTGTCTGTGTTACAAGTGATGCACTAGTGTGTTGTTCATCCTTGTGTTTGTTGTTCTGTCTGTGTTACAAGTGATGTACTAGTGTGTTGTTCAACCTTGTGTTTGTTGTTCTGTCTGTGTTACAAGTGATGCACTAGTGTGTTGTTCAACCTTGTGTTTGTTGTTCTGTCTGTGTTACAAGTGATGCACTAGTGTGTTGTTCATCCTTGTGTTTGTTGTTCTGTCTGTGTTACAAGTGATGCACTAGTGTGTTGTTCATCCTTGTGTTTGTTGTTCTGTCTGTGTTACAAGTGATGCACTAGTGTGTTGTTCATCCTTGTGTTTGTTGTTCTGTCTGTGTTACAAGTGATGCACTAGTGTGTTGTTCATCCTTGTGTTTGTTGTTCTGTCTGTGTTACAAGTGATGCACTAGTGTGTTGTTCATCCTTGTGTTTGTTGTTCTGTCTGTGTTACAAGTGATGCACTAGTGTGTTGTTCATCCTTGTGTTTGTTGTTCTGTCTGTGTTACAAGTGATGCACTAGTGTGTTGTTCAACCTTGTGTTTGTTGTTCTGTCTGTGTTACAAGTGATGCACTAGTGTGTTGTTCAACCTTGTGTTTGTTGTTCTGTCTGTGTTACAAGTGATGTACTAGTGTGTTGTTCATCCTTGTGTTTGTTGTTCTGTCTGTGTTACAAGTGATGCACTAGTGTGTTGTTCAACCTTGTGTTTGTTGTTCTGTCTGTGTTACAAGTGATGCACTAGTGTGTTGTTCATCCTTGTGTTTGTTGTTCTGTCTGTGTTACAAGTGATGCACTAGTGTGTTGTTCATCCTTGTGTTTGTTGTTCTGTCTGTGTTACAAGTGATGCACTAGTGTGTTGTTCAACCTTGTGTTTGTTGTTCTGTCTGTGTTACAAGTGATGCACTAGTGTGTTGTTCATCCTTGTGTTTGTTGTTCTGTCTGTGTTACAAGTGATGCACTAGTGTGTTGTTCAACCTTGTGTTTGTTGTTCTGTCTGTGTTACAAGTGATGCACTAGTGTGTTGTTCATCCTTGTGTTTGTTGTTCTGTCTGTGTTACAAGTGATGCACTAGTGTGTTGTTCAACCTTGTGTTTGTTGTTCTGTCTGTGTTACAAGTGATGCACTAGTGTGTTGTTCATCCTTGTGTTTGTTGTTCTGTCTGTGTTACAAGTGATGCACTAGTGTGTTGTTCATCCTTGTGTTTGTTGTTCTGTCTGTGTTACAAGTGATGCACTAGTGTGTTGTTCATCCTTGTGTTTGTTGTTCTGTCTGTGTTACAAGTGATGCACTAGTGTGTTGTTCATCCTTGTGTTTGTTGTTCTGTCTGTGTTACAAGTGATGCACTAGTGTGTTGTTCATCCTTGTGTTTGTTGTTCTGTCTGTGTTACAAGTGATGCACTAGTGTGTTGTTCATCCTTGTGTTTGTTGTTCTGTCTGTGTTACAAGTGATGCACTAGTGTGTTGTTCATCCTTGTGTTTGTTGTTCTGTCTGTGTTACAAGTGATGCACTAGTGTGTTGTTCATCCTTGTGTTTGTTGTTCTGTCTGTGTTACAAGTGATGCACTAGTGTGTTGTTCATCCTTGTGTTTGTTGTTCTGTCTGTGTTACAAGTGATGCACTAGTGTGTTGTTCATCCTTGTGTTTGTTGTTCTGTCTGTGTTACAAGTGATGCACTAGTGTGTTGTTCATCCTTGTGTTTGTTGTTCTGTCTGTGTTACAAGTGATGCACTAGTGTGTTGTTCATCCTTGTGTTTGTTGTTCTGTCTGTGTTACAAGTGATGCACTAGTGTGTTGTTCATCCTTGTGTTTGTTGTTCTGTCTGTGTTACAAGTGATGCACTAGTGTGTTGTTCATCCTTGTGTTTGTTGTTCTGTCTGTGTTACAAGTGATGCACTAGTGTGTTGTTCATCCTTGTGTTTGTTGTTCTGTCTGTGTTACAAGTGATGCACTAGTGTGTTGTTCATCCTTGTGTTTGTTGTTCTGTCTGTGTTACAAGTGATGCACTAGTGTGTTGTTCATCCTTGTGTTTGTTGTTCTGTCTGTGTTACAAGTGATGTACTAGTGTGTTGTTCATCCTTGTGTTTGTTGTTCTGTCTGTGTTACAAGTGATGCACTAGTGTGTTGTTCATCCTTGTGTTTGTTGTTCTGTCTGTGTTACAAGTGATGCACTAGTGTGTTGTTCATCCTTGTGTTTGTTGTTCTGTCTGTGTTACAAGTGATGCACTAGTGTGTTGTTCATCCTTGTGTTTGTTGTTCTGTCTGTGTTACAAGTGATGCACTAGTGTGTTGTTCATCCTTGTGTTTGTTGTTCTGTCTGTGTTACAAGTGATGCACTAGTGTGTTGTTCATCCTTGTGTTTGTTGTTCTGTCTGTGTTACAAGTGATGCACTAGTGTGTTGTTCATCCTTGTGTTTGTTGTTCTGTCTGTGTTACAAGTGATGCACTAGTGTGTTGTTCATCCTTGTGTTTGTTGTTCTGTCTGTGTTACAAGTGATGCACTAGTGTGTTGTTCATCCTTGTGTTTGTTGTTCTGTCTGTGTTACAAGTGATGCACTAGTGTGTTGTTCATCCTTGTGTTTGTTGTTCTGTCTGTGTTACAAGTGATGCACTAGTGTGTTGTTCATCCTTGTGTTTGTTGTTCTGTCTGTGTTACAAGTGATGCACTAGTGTGTTGTTCATCCTTGTGTTTGTTGTTCTGTCTGTGTTACAAGTGATGCACTAGTGTGTTGTTCATCCTTGTGTTTGTTGTTCTGTCTGTGTTACAAGTGATGCACTAGTGTGTTGTTCATCCTTGTGTTTGTTGTTCTGTCTGTGTTACAAGTGATGCACTAGTGTGTTGTTCATCCTTGTGTTTGTTGTTCTGTCTGTGTTACAAGTGATGCACTAGTGTGTTGTTCATCCTTGTGTTTGTTGTTCTGTCTGTGTTACAAGTGATGCACTATCCTTGTGTTTGTTGTTCTGTGTGTTACAAGTGATCATCCTTGTGTTTGTTGTTCTGTCTGTGCTACAAGTGATGCACTAGTGTGTTGTTCATCCTTGTGTTTGTTGTTCTGTCTGTGTTACAAGTGATGCACTAGTGTGTTGTTCATCCTTGTGTTTGTTGTTCTGTCTGTGTTACAAGTGATGCACTAGTGTGTTGTTCATCCTTGTGTTTGTTGTTCTGTCTGTGTTACAAGTGATGCACTAGTGTGTTGTTCATCCTTGTGTTTGTTGTTCTGTCTGTGTTACAAGTGATGCACTAGTGTGTTGTTCATCCTTGTGTTTGTTGTTCTGTCTGTGTTACAAGTGATGCACTAGTGTGTTGTTCATCCTTGTGTTTGTTGTTCTGTCTGTGTTACAAGTGATGCACTAGTGTGTTGTTCATCCTTGTGTTTGTTGTTCTGTCTGTGTTACAAGTGATGCACTAGTGTGTTGTTCATCCTTGTGTTTGTTGTTCTGTCTGTGTTACAATCCTTGTGTTTGTTGTTCTGTCTGTGTTACAAGTGATGCACTAGTGTGTTGTTCATCCTTGTGTTTGTTGTTCTGTCTGTGTTACAAGTGATGCACTAGTGTGTTGTTCATCCTTGTGTTTGTTGTTCTGTCTGTGTTACAAGTGATGCACTAGTGTGTTGTTCATCCTTGTGTTTGTTGTTCTGTCTGTGTTACAAGTGATGCACTAGTGTGTTGTTCATCCTTGTGTTTGTTGTTCTGTCTGTGTTACAAGTGATGCACTAGTGTGTTGTTCATCCTTGTGTTTGTTGTTCTGTCTGTGTTACAAGTGATGCACTAGTGTGTTGTTCATCCTTGTGTTTGTTGTTCTGTCTGTGTTACAAGTGATGCACTAGTGTGTTGTTCATCCTTGTGTTTGTTGTTCTGTCTGTGTTACAAGTGATGCACTAGTGTGTTGTTCATCCTTGTGTTTGTTGTTCTGTCTGTGTTACAAGTGATGCACTAGTGTGTTGTTCATCCTTGTGTTTGTTGTTCTGTCTGTGTTACAAGTGATGCACTAGTGTGTTGTTCATCCTTGTGTTTGTTGTTCTGTCTGTGTTACAAGTGATGCACTAGTGTGTTGTTCATCCTTGTGTTTGTTGTTCTGTCTGTGTTACAAGTGATGCAGTAGTGTGTTGTTAGTGTGTTGTTCATCCTTGTGTTTGTTGTTCTGTCTGTGTTACAAGTGATGCACTAGTGTGTTGTTCATCCTTGTGTTTGTTGTTCTGTCTGTGTTACAAGTGATGCACTAGTGTGTTGTTCATCCTTGTGTTTGTTGTTCTGTCTGTGTTACAAGTGATGCACTAGTGTGTTGTTCATCCTTGTGTTTGTTGTTCTGTCTGTGTTACAAGTGATGCACTAGTGTGTTGTTCATCCTTGTGTTTGTTGTTCTGTCTGTGTTACAAGTGATGCACTAGTGTGTTGTTCATCCTTGTGTTTGTTGTTCTGTCTGTGTTACAAGTGATGCACTAGTGTGTTGTTCATCCTTGTGTTTGTTGTTCTGTCTGTGTTACAAGTGATGCACTAGTGTGTTGTTCATCCTTGTGTTTGTTGTTCTGTCTGTGTTACAAGTGATGCACTAGTGTGTTGTTCATCCTTGTGTTTGTTGTTCTGTCTGTGTTACAAGTGATGCACTAGTGTGTTGTTCATCCTTGTGTTTGTTGTTCTGTCTGTGTTACAAGTGATGCACTAGTGTGTTGTTCATCCTTGTGTTTGTTGTTCTGTCTGTGTTACAAGTGATGCACTAGTGTGTTGTTCATCCTTGTGTTTGTTGTTCTGTCTGTGTTACAAGTGATGCACTAGTGTGTTGTTCATCCTTGTGTTTGTTGTTCTGTCTGTGTTACAAGTGATGCACTAGTGTGTTGTTCATCCTTGTGTTTGTTGTTCTGTCTGTGTTACAAGTGATGCACTAGTGTGTTGTTCATCCTTGTGTTTGTTGTTCTGTCTGTGTTACAAGTGATGCACTAGTGTGTTGTTCATCCTTGTGTTTGTTGTTCTGTCTGTGTTACAAGTGATGCACTAGTGTGTTGTTCATCCTTGTGTTTGTTGTTCTGTCTGTGTTACAAGTGATGCACTAGTGTGTTGTTCATCCTTGTGTTTGTTGTTCTGTCTGTGTTACAAGTGATGCACTAGTGTGTTGTTCATCCTTGTGTTTGTTGTTCTGTCTGTGTTACAAGTGATGCACTAGTGTGTTGTTCATCCTTGTGTTTGTTGTTCTGTCTGTGTTACAAGTGATGCACTAGTGTGTTGTTCATCCTTGTGTTTGTTGTTCTGTCTGTGTTACAAGTGATGCACTAGTGTGTTGTTCATCCTTGTGTTTGTTGTTCTGTCTGTGTTACAAGTGATGCACTAGTGTGTTGTTCATCCTTGTGTTTGTTGTTCTGTCTGTGTTACAAGTGATGCACTAGTGTGTTGTTCATCCTTGTGTTTGTTGTTCTGTCTGTGTTACAAGTGATGCACTAGTGTGTTGTTCATCCTTGTGTTTGTTGTTCTGTCTGTGTTACAAGTGATGCACTAGTGTGTTGTTCATCCTTGTGTTTGTTGTTCTGTCTGTGTTACAAGTGATGCACTAGTGTGTTGTTCCTTGTGTTTGTTGTTCTGTCTGTGTTACAAGTGATGCACTAGTGTGTTGTTCATCCTTGTGTTTGTTGTTCTGTCTGTGTTACAAGTGATGCACTAGTGTGTTGTTCATCCTTGTGTTTGTTGTTCTGTCTGTGTTACAAGTGATGCACTAGTGTGTTGTTCATCCTTGTGTTTGTTGTTCTGTCTGTGTTACAAGTGATGCACTAGTGTGTTGTTCATCCTTGTGTTTGTTGTTCTGTCTGTGTTACAAGTGATGCACTAGTGTGTTGTTCATCCTTGTGTTTGTTGTTCTGTCTGTGTTACAAGTGATGCACTAGTGTGTTGTTCATCCTTGTGTTTGTTGTTCTGTCTGTGTTACAAGTGATGCACTAGTGTGTTGTTCATCCTTGTGTTTGTTGTTCTGTCTGTGTTACAAGTGATGCACTAGTGTGTTGTTCATCCTTGTGTTTGTTGTTCTGTCTGTGTTACAAGTGATGCACTAGTGTGTTGTTCATCCTTGTGTTTGTTGTTCTGTCTGTGTTACAAGTGATGCACTAGTGTGTTGTTCATCCTTGTGTTTGTTGTTCTGTCTGTGTTACAAGTGATGCACTAGTGTGTTGTTCATCCTTGTGTTTGTTGTTCTGTCTGTGTTACAAGTGATGCACTAGTGTGTTGTTCATCCTTGTGTTTGTTGTTCTGTCTGTGTTACAAGTGATGCACTAGTGTGTTGTTCATCCTTGTGTTTGTTGTTCTGTCTGTGTTACAAGTGATGCACTAGTGTGTTGTTCATCCTTGTGTTTGTTGTTCTGTCTGTGTTACAAGTGATGCACTAGTGTGTTGTTCAACCTTGTGTTTGTTGTTCTGTCTGTGTTACAAGTGATGCACTAGTGTGTTGTTCAACCTTGTGTTTGTTGTTCTGTCTGTGTTACAAGTGATGCACTAGTGTGTTGTTCATCCTTGTGTTTGTTGTTCTGTCTGTGTTACAAGTGATGCACTAGTGTGTTGTTCATCCTTGTGTTTGTTGTTCTGTCTGTGTTACAAGTGATGCACTAGTGTGTTGTTCAACCTTGTGTTTGTTGTTCTGTCTGTGTTACAAGTGATGCACTAGTGTGTTGTTCATCCTTGTGTTTGTTGTTCTGTCTGTGTTACAAGTGATGCACTAGTGTGTTGTTCATCCTTGTGTTTGTTGTTCTGTCTGTGTTACAAGTGATGCACTAGTGTGTTGTTCATCCTTGTGTTTGTTGTTCTGTCTGTGTTACAAGTGATGCACTAGTGTGTTGTTCATCCTTGTGTTTGTTGTTCTGTCTGTGTTACAAGTGATGCACTAGTGTGTTGTTCATCCTTGTGTTTGTTGTTCTGTCTGTGTTACAAGTGATGCACTAGTGTGTTGTTCAACCTTGTGTTTGTTGTTCTGTCTGTGTTACAAGTGATGCACTAGTGTGTTGTTCAACGTTGTGTTTGTTGTTCTGTCTGTGTTACAAGTGATGCACTAGTGTGTTGTTCAGCCTTGTGTTTGGTGTTCTGTCTGTGTTACAAGTGATGCACTAGTGTGTTGTTCAGCCTTGTGTTTGGTGTTCTGTCTGTGTTACAAGTGATGCACTAGTGTGTTGTTCATCCTTGTGTTTGTTGTTCTGTCTGTGTTACAAGTGATGCACTAGTGTGTTGTTCATCCTTGTGTTTGTTGTTCTGTCTGTGTTACAAGTGATGCACTAGTGTGTTGTTCATCCTTGTGTTTGTTGTTCTGTCTGTGTTACAAGTGATGCACTAGTGTGTTGTTCATCCTTGTGTTTGTTGTTCTGTCTGTGTTACAAGTGATGCACTAGTGTGTTGTTCATCCTTGTGTTTGTTGTTCTGTCTGTGTTACAAGTGATGCACTAGTGTGTTGTTCATCCTTGTGTTTGGTGTTCTGTCTGTGTTACAAGTGATGCACTAGTGTGTTGTTCATCCTTGTGTTTGTTGTTCTGTCTGTGTTACAAGTGATGCACTAGTGTGTTGTTCATCCTTGTGTTTGTTGTTCTGTCTGTGTTACAAGTGATGCACTAGTGTGTTGTTCATCCTTGTGTTTGTTGTTCTGTCTGTGTTACAAGTGATGCACTAGTGTGTTGTTCATCCTTGTGTTTGTTGTTCTGTCTGTGTTACAAGTGATGCACTAGTGTGTTGTTCATCCTTGTGTTTGGTGTTCTGTCTGTGTTACAAGTGATGCACTAGTGTGTTACAAGTTCAGTGTGTTGTTCATCCTTGTGTTTGTTGTTCTGTCTGTGTTACAAGTGAAGCACTAGTGTGTTGTTCATCCTTGTGTTTGTTGTTCTGTCTGTGTTACAAGTGATGCACTAGTGTGTTGTTCATCCTTGTGTTTGTTGTTCTGTCTGTGTTACAAGTGATGCACTAGTGTGTTGTTCATCCTTGTGTTTGTTGTTCTGTCTGTGTTACAAGTGATGCACTAGTGTGTTGTTCATCCTTGTGTTTGTTGTTCTGTCTGTGTTACAAGTGATGCACTAGTGTGTTGTTCATCCTTGTGTTTGTTGTTCTGTCTGTGTTACAAGTGATGCACTAGTGTGTTGTTCATCCTTGTGTTTGTTGTTCTGTCTGTGTTACAAGTGATGCACTAGTGTGTTGTTCATCCTTGTGTTTGTTGTTCTGTCTGTGTTACAAGTGATGCACTAGTGTGTTGTTCAGTGTTCTGTCTGTGTTACAAGTGATGCACTAGTGTGTTGTTCAGCCTTGTGTTTGGTGTTCTGTCTGTGTTACAAGTGATGCACTAGTGTGTTGTTCATCCTTGTGTTTGTTGTTCTGTCTGTGTTACAAGTGATGCACTAGTGTGTTGTTCATCCTTGTGTTTGTTGTTCTGTCTGTGTTACAAGTGATGCACTAGTGTGTTGTTCAGTGATGCCTTGTGTTTGTTGTTCTGTCTGTGTTACAAGTGATGCACTAGTGTGTTGTTCATCCTTGTGTTTGTTGTTCTGTCTGTGTTACAAGTGATGCACTAGTGTGTTGTTCATCCTTGTGTTTGTTGTTCTGTCTGTGTTACAAGTGATGCACTAGTGTGTTGTTCATCCTTGTGTTTGTTGTTCTGTCTGTGTTACAAGTGATGCACTAGTGTGTTGTTCAACCTTGTGTTTGTTGTTCTGTCTGTGTTACAAGTGATGCACTAGTGTGTTGTTCATCCTTGTGTTTGTTGTTCTGTCTGTGTTACAAGTGATGCACTAGTGTGTTGTTCATCCTTGTGTTTGTTGTTCTGTCTGTGTTACAAGTGATGCACTAGTGTGTTGTTCAACCTTGTGTTTGTTGTTCTGTCTGTGTTACAAGTGATGCACTAGTGTGTTGTTCAACCTTGTGTTTGTTGTTCTGTCTGTGTTACAAGTGATGCACTAGTGTGTTGTTCATCCTTGTGTTTGTTGTTCTGTCTGTGTTACAAGTGATGCACTAGTGTGTTGTTCATCCTTGTGTTTGTTGTTCTGTCTGTGTTACAAGTGATGCACTAGTGTGTTGTTCATCCTTGTGTTTGTTGTTCTGTCTGTGTTACAAGTGATGCACTAGTGTGTTGTTCAACCTTGTGTTTGTTGTTCTGTCTGTGTTACAAGTGATGCACTAGTGTGTTGTTCAACCTTGTGTTTGTTGTTCTGTCTGTGTTACAAGTGATGCACTAGTGTGTTGTTCATCCTTGTGTTTGTTGTTCTGTCTGTGTTACAAGTGATGCACTAGTGTGTTGTTCATCCTTGTGTTTGTTGTTCTGTCTGTGTTACAAGTGATGCACTAGTGTGTTGTTCATCCTTGTGTTTGTTGTTCTGTCTGTGTTACAAGTGATGCACTAGTGTGTTGTTCATCCTTGTGTTTGTTGTTCTGTCTGTGTTACAAGTGATGCACTAGTGTGTTGTTCATCCTTGTGTTTGTTGTTCTGTCTGTGTTACAAGTGATGCACTAGTGTGTTGTTCATCCTTGTGTTTGTTGTTCTGTCTGTGTTACAAGTGATGCACTAGTGTGTTGTTCATCCTTGTGTTTGTTGTTCTGTCTGTGTTACAAGTGATGCACTAGTGTGTTGTTCAGCCTTGTGTTTGTTGTTCTGTCTGTGTTACAAGTGATGCACTAGTGTGTTGTTCATCCTTGTGTTTGTTGTTCTGTCTGTGTTACAAGTGATGCACTAGTGTGTTGTTCATCCTTGTGTTTGTTGTTCTGTCTGTGTTACAAGTGATGCACTAGTGTGTTGTTCAGCCTTGTGTTTGTTGTTCTGTCTGTGTTACAAGTGATGCACTAGTGTGTTGTTCAGCCTTGTGTTTGTTGTTCTGTCTGTGTTACAAGTGATGCACTAGTGTGTTGTTCATCCTTGTGTTTGTTGTTCTGTCTGTGTTACAAGTGATGCACTAGTGTGTTGTTCATCCTTGTGTTTGTTGTTCTGTCTGTGTTACAAGTGATGCACTAGTGTGTTGTTCAGCCTTGTGTTTGGTGTTCTGTCTGTGTTACAAGTGACGAAGCTTCCTCAGCAGGCCAGACGTTTAGTCACTACAAATACAGAATTGTTGCATATGTCTTACTGCTCTAGTTGTTCTTATTGTTTACTATTGACAGTGTGATACTGAAGACTGTATGTTGGTATATATACACTAACAGGCAAATGTCTTGGTATATATATACGTATATATATACGTGTATATATATATATATATATATATATATATATATATATATATATATATATATATATATATATCTATATATATATATATATAATATATATATTTTTTTTTTTTATTATCACACTGGCCGATTCCCACCAAGGCAGGGTGGCCCGAAAAAGAAAAACTTTCACCATCATTCACTCCATCACTGTCTTGCCAGAAGGGTGCTTTACACTACAGTTTTTAAACTGCAACATTAACACCCCTCCTTCAGAGTGCAGGCACTGTACTTCCCATCTCCAGGACTCAAGTCCGGCCTGCCGGTTTCCCTGAACCCCTTCATAAATGTTACTTTGCTCACACTCCAACAGCACGTCAAGTATTAAAAACCATTTGTCTCCATTCACTCCTATCAAACACGCTCACGCATGCCTGCTGGAAGTCCAAGCCCCTCGCACACAAAACCTCCTTTACCCCCTCCCTCCAACCCTTCCTAGGCCGACCCCTACCCCGCCTTCCTTCCACTACAGACTGATACACTCTTGAAGTCATTCTGTTTCGCTCCATTCTCTCTACATGTCCGAACCACCTCAACAACCCTTCCTCAGCCCTCTGGACAACAGTTTTGGTAATCCCGCACCTCCTCCTAACTTCCAAACTACGAATTCTCTGCATTATATTCACACCACACATTGCCCTCAGACATGACATCTCCACTGCCTCCAGCCTTCTCCTCGCTGCAACATTCATCACCCACGCTTCACACCCATATAAGAGCGTTGGTAAAACTATACTCTCATACATTCCCCTCTTTGCCTCCAAGGACAAAGTTCTTTGTCTCCACAGACTCCTAAGTGCACCACTCACTCTTTTTCCCTCATCAATTCTATGATTCACCTCATCTTTCATAGACCCATCCGCTGACACGTCCACTCCCAAATATCTGAATACGTTCACCTCCTCCATACTCTCTCCCTCCAATCTGATATTCAATCTTTCATCACCTAATCTTTTTGTTATCCTCATAACCTTACTCTTTCCTGTATTCACCTTTAATTTTCTTCTTTTGCACACCCTACCAAATTCATCCACCAATCTCTGCAACTTCTCTTCAGAATCTCCCAAGAGCACAGTGTCATCAGCAAAGAGCAGCTGTGACAACTCCCACTTTGTGTGTGATTCTTTATCTTTTAACTCCACGCCTCTTGCCAAGACCCTCGCATTTACTTCTCTTACAACCCCATCTATAAATATATTAAACAACCACGGTGACATCACACATCCTTGTCTAAGGCCTACTTTTACTGGGAAAAAATTCCCCTCTTTCCTACATACTCTAACTTGAGCCTCACTATCCTCGTAAAAACTCTTCACTGCTTTCAGTAACCTACCTCCTACACCATACACTTGCAACATCTGCCACATTGCCCCCCTATCCACCCTGTCATACGCCTTTTCCAAATCCATAAATGCCACAAAGACCTCTTTAGCCTTATCTAAATACTGTTCACTTATATGTTTCACTGTAAACACCTGGTCCACACACCCCCTACCTTTCCTAAAGCCTCCTTGTTCATCTGCTATCCTATTCTCCGTCTTACTCTTAATTCTTTCAATTATAACTCTACCATACACTTTACCAGGTACACTCAACAGACTTATCCCCCTATAATTTTTGCACTCTCTTTTATCCCCTTTGCCTTTATACAAAGGAACTATGCATGCTCTCTGCCAATCCCTAGGTACCTTACCCTCTTCCATACATTTATTAAATAATTGCACCAACCACTCCAAAACTATATCCCCACCTGCTTTTAACATTTCTATCTTTATCCCATCAATCCCGGCTGCCTTACCCCCTTTCATTTTACCTACTGCCTCACGAACTTCCCCCACACTCACAACTGACTCTTCCTCACTCCTACAAGATGTTATTCCTCCTTGCCCTATACACGAAATCACAGCTTCCCTATCTTCATCAACATTTAACAATTCCTCAAAATATTCCTTCCATCTTCCCAATACCTCTAACTCTCCATTTAATAACTCTCCTCTCCTATTTTTAACTGACAAATCCATTTGTTCTCTAGGCTTTCTTAACTTGTTAATCTCACTCCAAAACTTTTTCTTATTTTCAACAAAATTTGTTGATAACATCTCACCCACTCTCTCATTTGCTCTCTTTTTACATTGCTTCACCACTCTCTTAACTTCTCTCTTTTTCTCCATATACTCTTCCCTCCTTGCATCACTTCTACTTTGTAAAAACTTCTCATATGCTAACTTTTTCTCCCTTACTACTCTCTTTACATCATCATTCCACCAATCGCTCCTCTTCCCTCCTGCACCCACTTTCCTGTAACCACAAACTTCTGCTGAACACTCTAACACTACATTTTTAAACCTACCCCATACCTCTTCGACCCCATTGCCTATGCTCTCATTAGCCCATCTATCCTCCAATAGCTGTTTATATCTTACCCTAACTGCCTCCTCTTTTAGTTTATAAACCTTTACCTCTCTCTTCCCTGATGCTTCTATTCTCCTTGTATCCCATCTACCTTTTACTCTCAGTGTAGCTACAACTAGAAAGTGATCTGATATATCTGTGGCCCCTCTATAAACATGTACATCCTGAAGTCTACTCAACAGTCTTTTATCTACCAATACATAATCCAACAAACTACTGTCATTTCGCCCTACATCATATCGTGTATACTTATTTATCCTCTTTTTCTTAAAATATGTATTACCTATAACTAAACCCCTTTCTATACAAAGTTCAATCAAAGGGCTCCCATTATCATTTACACCTGGCACCCCAAACTTACCTACCACACCCTCTCTAAAAGTTTCTCCTACTTTAGCATTCAAGTCCCCTACCACAATTACTCTCTCACTTGGTTCAAAGGCTCCTATACATTCACTTAACATCTCCCAAAATCTCTCTCTCTCCTCTGCATTCCTCTCTTCTCCAGGTGCATACACGCTTATTATGACCCACTTCTCGCATCCAACCTTTACTTTAATCCACATAATTCTTGAATTTACACATTCATATTCTCTTTTCTCCTTCCATAACTGATCATTTAACATTACTGCTACCCCTTCCTTTGCTCTAACTCTCTCAGATACTCCAGATTTAATCCCATTTATTTCCCCCCATTGAAACTCTCCTACCCCCTTCAGCTTTGTTTCGCTTAGGGCCAGGACATCCAACTTCTTTTCATTCATAACATCAGCAATCATCTGTTTCTTGTCATCCGCACTACATCCACGCACATTTAAGCAACCCAGTTTTATAAAGTTTTTCTTCTTCTCTTTTTTAGTAATT
This sequence comes from Cherax quadricarinatus, assembly GCF_038502225.1. Lineage (NCBI taxonomy): Eukaryota > Metazoa > Arthropoda > Malacostraca > Decapoda > Parastacidae > Cherax > Cherax quadricarinatus. Next base: position 19,921,135 of record NC_091359.1, on the reverse strand, counting down.
GTATACAGGAGAAGGGGTTACTAGCCCATTGCTCCCGGCATTTTAGTCGCCTCATACGACACGCATGGCTTACGGAGGAAAGATTCTTTTCCACTTCCCCATGGACAATAGAAGAAATAAAAAGAACAAGAGCTATTTAGAAAAAGGAGAAAAACCTAGATGTATGTATATATATATATATGCATGTGCGTGTCTATGAAGTGTGACCAAAGTGTAAGTAGGAGTAGCAAGATATCCCTGTTATCTTAGCGTGTTTATGAGACAGAAAAAGAAACCAGCAATCCTACCATCATGCAAAACAGTTACAGGTTTTTGTTTCACAGTCATCTGGCAGGACGGTAGTACTTCCCTGGGTGGTTGCTGTCTACCAACCTACTACCTATATATATATATATATATATATATATATATATATATATATGTCGTGCCGAATAGGCAGAACTTGCGATCTTGGCTTAAATAGCAACGCTCATCTTGCCATATAGAACAAGTGAAAATTTGTGTATGCAATAATTTCGCCAAAATCATTCTGAACCTAACGAAAAAAATATATTTGATTGTGTTTGTTTAGTATTAAATTATTGTAAACAAATCTTAAATATATTTAGTTGGGTTAGGCTAAAATAAATTGTTAGTGTTATAATAAGGTTAGGTAAGTTTTCTAAGATTATTTTGGTACAAAATTAAAAAATTTTACGTTAACATTAATGAAAAAATATATCTTTAAACGTATAAGAGAAAATTTTAGAAAGGACTAAATTTTAAATGAGTTCTTGCTAATTGACCAGTTTTACCTATTCGACAAGACTATATATATATATATATATATATATATATATATATATATATATATATATATATATATATATATATATATATATATATATATATATATATATATATATATATATATATATATATATATAATGAGAGGTTACGTTAATGTCTGTTTTAGGTAGTAAAGTATTCTTGGCTGGAGGTGTACAGGTGACGTCAAGCCTTAATGACCATGGTGTAGTAGCTCTTAAACCCAGTAAAACAACTATAACTGCCAAAACAACTAACTGCCATAACAAGTGACTATCATAGTAACTGATTAGCATGTCAAATGACAGTCATACAAGCACCTGACTACTACTCTCTGCCTGACCATGCGTGTCTGTGTCAAGGGCTGGCCACAATTTTCTTTGTTTATCAACAACATCAACGTCCCAGTTTAGTAAGGTGAAGGACCGTCACTCCCTGAGCACCATTAAGGTCACACCTACGTTAACAATAACATTAGGGTGATGGTAGCCTCTAAAACACAAGTTAAATTCAACTTTAAGTATAATGTATATACACACTAAGAGATATATACCTTTTGCTGTATATACGCGATGTTTACACACAGATAATGACCTCTCGGTGTATATATACGGATATACACCTCTCATTGTATATAGAGATAAAGACCTCTCCGTGTATACATGTATACACTGACAGATAATCATCTTTGTGTACATACACAGTATATGCAAAACAACCACAGGGGGAGTTGAATAACAGCTCTAGGCCTTTCATGTTGCAATCAACACATCATCAGGAGCTTGCAGAGTTGCAGAAATTGAGTAAGAAATGTCATCAGATTCGTTCTAAGTGACACTTGCTGAGACTCTCAGGGAACTTTAATACTTTGGCGGGAAATTTGTTTTTACGCGGGAAAATACCATTTTTTTTTTCCTGTGTATCTTCTTCTTAAGAAATAACAAATGTTCAGGCTGGAGATCATAGATTTTGGGGATAAATATATTGTTTTGGGTGTAAGTCTGTTATATGAGGTGATACTGTATACATACTCTGTTGTTATTGTCAACAGTAGCAGCAACAACACCAGCAGGAAAACGGCAACAGCACGGGCAGTAACAATAACACCAACAGTGAAAGCAACAACAATAACAGTAACAACAGCAGTAACAGCAACAACCACAGTGATAATAACAGCAATAACAGTAGCAACATCAATAATAGTAGCAACAGCAGTAACAGTAATAACCACAATAACAGTAGCAACAGTTGAAGCAGTAGCAATAGCAAAAACAGTAGCAACAGCAGAATCAGTAACAACGGCAGTAACTAGCAACAGCAATAACAGTAGCAACAGCAGTAACTAGCAACATGAGTAGTAGCAACAGTAATAACAGTAGCAACAGGAGAAGCAGTAGCAACAGCAATAACAGTAGCAACATCAGCAACATAACAGAAGTACCAGTAACAACGGCACAAGAAGTACCAACAGCAACAACGGACAATAACTGGAGCCACATCGGGAACAGTAATAGCAGAAACAACAACAAGAACAGCAACAGCAGCGACATCGGGAGCATTGAGAATCAAAGCAGAAACAGCAGTAGTCAGCACCATCAGCAACAGCAGTAGTCAGCACCATCAGCAACAGCAGTAGTCAGCACCATCAGCAACAGCAGTAGTCAGCACCATCAGCAACAGCAGTAGTCAGCACCATCAGCAACAGCAGTAGTCAGCACCATCAGCAACAGCAGTAGTCAGTCAGCACCATCAGCAACAGAAGTAGTCAGCACCATCAGCAACAGCAGTAGTCAGTCAGCACCATCAGCAACAGCAGTAGTCAGCACCATCAGCAACAGCAGTAGTCAGTCAGTACCACCATCAGCAACAGCAGTAGTCAGCACCATCAGCAACAGCAGTAGTCAGTCAGCACCATCATCAGCAACAGCAGTAGTCAGCACCATCAGTAACAACAGTAGTCAGCACCATCAGCAACAGCAGTAGTCAGTCAGCACCACCATCAGCAACAACAGTAGTCAGCACCATCAGCAACAGCAGTAGTCAGTCAGCACCATCAACAACAGCAGTAGTCAGCACCATCAGCAACAGCAGTAGTCAGCACCACCATCAGCAACAGCAGTAGTCAGCACCATCAGCAACAGCAGTAGTCAGTCAGCACCACCATCAGCAGCAGCAGTAGTCAGTCAGCACCACCATCAGAAACAGCAGTAGTCAGTCAGCACCACCATCAGCAACATCAGTAGTCAGCACCATCAGCAGCAGCAGTAGTCAGTCAGCACCACCATCAGCAACAGCAGTAGTCAGCACCACAATCAGCAACAGCAGTAGTCAGCACCTCCATCAGCAACAGCAGTAGTCAGTCAGCACCACCATCAGCAACAGCAGTAGTCAGTCAGCACCACCTTCAGCAACAGCAGTAGTCAGTCAGCACCACCATCAGCAACAGCAGTAGTCAGTCAGCATCATCAGCAACAGCAGTAGTCAGTCAGCACCACCATCAGCAACAGCAGTAGTCATTCAGCACCACCTTCAGCAACAGCAGTAGTCATGCAGCACCATCAGCAACAGCAGTAGTCAGTCAGCACCACCATCAGCAACAGCAGTAGTCAGTCAGCACCACCTTCAGCAACAGTAGTCAGTCAGCACCTTCAGCAACAGCAGTAGTCAGTCAGCACCATCATCAGCAACAGCAGTAGTCAGCACCATCAGCAACAGCAGTAGTCAGTCAGCACCACCATCAGCAACAGCAGTAGTCAGTCAGCACCACCATCAGCAACAGCAGTAGTCAGTCAGCACCACCATCAGCAACAGCAGTAGTCAGTCAGCACCACCATCAGCAACAGCAGTAGTCAGCACCATCAGCAACAGCAGTAGTCAGCACCTCCATCAGCAACAGCAGTAGTCAGTCAGCACCACCATCAGCAACAGCAGTAGTCAGTCAGCACCATCAGCAACAGCAGTAGTCAGTCAGCACCACCATCAGCAACAGCAGTAGTCAGTCAGCACCATCAGCAACAGCAGTAGTCAGCACCTCCATCAGCAACAGCAGTAGTCAGTCAGCACCACCATCAGCAACAGCAGTAGTCAGTCAGCACCACCATCAGCAACAGCAGTAGTCAGTCAGCACCATCAGCAACAGCAGTAGTCAGTCAGCACCACCATCAGCAACAGCAGTAGTCAGCACCACCATCAGCAACAGCAGTAGTCAGCACCACCATCAGCAATAGCAGTACTCAGTCAGCACCTCCATCAGCAACAGCAGTAGTCAGTCAGCAAAACCATCAGCAACAGCAGTAGTCAGTCAGCATCATCAGCAACAGCAGTAGTCAGTCAGCACCACCATCAGCAACAGCAGTAGTCAGTCAGCACCACCTTCAGCAACAGCAGTAGTCAGTCAGCACCATCAGCAACAGCAGTAGTCAGTCAGCACCACCATCAGCAACAGCAGTAGTCAGTCAGCACCACCTTCAGCAACAGCAGTAGTCAGTCAGCACCTTCAGCAACAGCAGTAGTCAGTCAGCACCATCATCAGCAACAGCAGTAGTCAGCACCATCAGCAACAGCAGTAGTCAGTCAGCACCACCATCAGCAACAGCAGTAGTCAGTCAGCACCACCATCAGCAACAGCAGTAGTCAGTCAGCACCACCATCAGCAACAGCAGTAGTCAGTCAGCACCACCATCAGCAACAGCAGTAGTCAGCACCATCAGCAACAGCAGTAGTCAGCACCTCCATCAGCAACAGCAGTAGTCAGTCAGCACCACCATCAGCAACAGCAGTAGTCGGTCAGCACCATCAGCAACAGCAGTAGTCAGTCAGCACCACCATCAGCAACAGCAGTAGTCAGTCAGCACCATCAGCAACAGCAGTAGTCAGCACCTCCATCAGCAACAGCAGTAGTCAGTCAGCACCACCATCAGCAACAGCAGTAGTCAGTCAGCACCACCATCAGCAACAGCAGTAGTCAGTCAGCACCATCAGCAACAGCAGTAGTCAGTCAGCACCACCATCAGCAACAGCAGTAGTCAGCACCACCATCAGCAACAGCAGTAGTCAGCACCACCATCAGCAACAGCAGTACTCAGTCAGCACCTCCATCAGCAACAGCAGTAGTCAGTCAGCACCACCATCAGCAACAGCAGTAGTCAGTCACCACCATCAGCAACAGCAGTAGTCAGTCAGCACCATCAGCAACAGCAGTAGTCAATCAGCACCATCAGCAACAGCAGTAGTCAGTCAGCAACACCATCAGCAACAGCAGTAGTCAGTCAGCACCACCTTCAGCAACAGCAGTAGTCAGTCAGCACCATCAGCAACAGCAGTAGTCAGTCAGCACCATCAGCAACAGCAGTAGTCAGTCAGCACCATCAGCAACAGCAGTAGTCAGTCAGCACCATCAGCAACAGCAGTAGTCAGTCAGCACCACCATCAGCAACAGCAGTAGTCAGTCAGCACCACCATCAGCAACAGCAGTAGTCAGCAACAGCAGTAGTCAGTCAGCACCACCATCAGCAACAGCAGTAGTCAGTCAGCACCACCATCAGCAACAGCAGTAGTCAGTCAGCACCACCATCAGCAACAGCAGTAGTCAGTCAGCACCATCAGCAACAGCAGTAGTCAGTCAGCACCACCATCAGCAACAGCAGTAGTCAGCACCATCAGCAACAGCAGTAGTCAGCACCACCAGCAACAGCAGTAGTCAGCACCACCATCAGCAACAGCAGTAGTCAGTCAGCACCACCATCAGCAACAGCAGTAGTCAGTCAGCACCATCAGTAACAGCAGTAGTCAGTCAGCACCATCAGCAACAGCAGTAGTCAGTCAGCACCACCATCAGCAACAGCATTAGTCAGTCAGCAACACCATCAGCAACAGCAGTAGTCAGTCAGCACCATCATCAGCAACAGCAGTACTTAGTCAGCACCACCATCAGCAACAGCAGTAGTCAGCCAGCACCATCAGCAACAGCAGTAGTCAGTCAGCACCACCATCAGCAACAGCAGTAGTCAGTCAGCACCACCATCAGCAACAGCAGTAGTCAGCACCATCAGCAACAGCAGTAGTCAGTCAGCACCACCATCAGAAACAGCAGTAGTCAGTCAGCACCATCAGCAACAGCAGTAGTCAGTCAGCACCATCAGCAACAGCAGTAGTCAGTCAGCACCATCATCAACAGCAGTAGTCAGCACCATCAGCAACAGCAGTAGTCAGCACCATCAGCAACAGCAGTAATCAGTCAGCACCACCATCAGCAACAGCAGTAGTCAGTCAGCACCATCAGCAACAGCAGTAGTCAGTCAGCACCACCATCAGCAACAGCAGTAGTCAGCACCATCAGCAACAGCAGTAGTCAATCAGCACCATCAGCAACAGCAGTAGTCAGTCAGCACCATCAGCAACAGCAGTAGTCAGTCAGCACCACCTTCAGCAACAGCAGTAGTCAGTCAGCACCATCAGCAACAGCAGCAGTCAGTCAGCACCATCAGCAACAGCAGTAGTCAGTCAGCACCATCAGCAACAGCAGTAGTCAGTCAGCACCACCATCAGCAACAGCAGTAGTCAGCACCATCAGCAACAGCAGTAGTCAGGACCATCAGCAACAGCAGTAGTCAGCACCATCAGCAACAGCAGTAGTCAGTCAGCACCACCATCAGCAACAACAATAGTCAGTCAGTACCATCAGCAACAGCAGTAGTTAGTCAGTACCATCATCAACAGCAGTAGTCAGGACCATCAGCAACAGCAGTAGTCAGCACCATCAGCAACAGCAGTAGTCAGTCAGCACCACCATCAGCAACAGCAGTAGTCAGTCAGCACCACCATCAGCAACAGCAGTAGTCAGTCAGCACCATCAGCAACAGCAGTAGTCAGTCAGCACCACCATCAGCAACAGCAGTAGTCAGCACCATCAGCAACAGCAGTAGTCAGGACCATCAGCAACAGCAGTAGTCAGCACCATCAGCAACAGCAGTAGTCAGTCAGCACCACCATCAGCAACAACAATAGTCAGTCAGTACCATCAGCAACAGCAGTAGTTAGTCAGTACCATCATCAACAGCAGTAGTCAGGACCATCAGCAACAGCAGTAGTCAGCACCATCAGCAACAGCAGTAGTCAGTCAGCACCACCATCAGCAACAGCAGTAGTCAGTCAGCACCACCATCAGCAACAGCAGTAATCTGTCAGCACCATCAGCAACAGCAGTAGTCAGTCAGCACCATCAGCAACAGCAGTAGTCAGTCAGCACCACCATCAGCAACAGCAGCAGTCAGTCAGCACCATTATCAGTAACAGCAGTAGTCAGTCAGCACCATCAGCAACAGCAGTAGTCAGTCAGCACCACCATCAGCAACAGCAGCAGTCAGTCAGCACCATCATCAGTAACAGCAGTAGTCAGTCAGTACCACCATCAGCAACAGCAGTAGTCAGTCAGCACCACCATCAGCAACAGCAGCAGTCAGTCAGCATCATCATCAGTAACAGCAGTAGTCAGTCAGTACCATCATCAGTAACAGCAGTAGTCAGTCAGCACCACCATCAGCAACAGCAGTAGTCAGTCAGCACCACCATCAGCAACAGCAGTAGTCAGTCAGCACCACCATCAGCAACAGCAGTAGTCAGCACCATCAGCAACAGCAGTAGTCAGTCAGCGCCACCATCAGCAACAGCTGTAATCAGCACCACCATCAGCAACAGCAGTAGTCAGTCAGCACCACCATCAGCACCAGCATAAGCACCACCAGCACCAGCAGAAGCACCACCAGCACCAGCAGAAGCACCACCAGCACCAGCAGAAGAACCACCAGTTGCAACACCACCACTAGCAACAACAGCAGCAGCACCAGCACCAACAGAAGCACCACCAGCACCAGCAGAAGCACCACCAGTTGCAACACCACCACCAGCACCAGCAGAAGCACCAGCACCAGCAGAAGCACCACCACCACCACCACCAGCAGAAGCACCACCACCACCAGCAGAAGCACCACCAGCACCAGCAGAAGAACCACCAGTTGCAACACCACCACTAGCAACAACAGCAGCAGCACCAGCACCAACAGAAGCACCACCAGCACCAGCAGAAGCACCACCAGTTGCAACACCACCACCAGCACCAGCAGAAGCACCAGCACCAGCAGAAGCACCACCACCACCACCAGCAGAAGCACCACCACCACCAGCAGAAGCACCACCAGCACCAGCAAAAGAACCACCAGTTGCAACACCACCACTAGCAACAACAGCAGCAGCACCAGCACCAACAGAAGCACCACCAGCACCAGCAGAAGCACCACCAGTTGCAACACCACCACCAGCAACAACAGCAGCACCACCAGCACCAGCAGAAGCACCACCACCACCACCACCACCACCAGCAGAAGCACCACCACCACCACCAGCAACAACAACAACACCACCAGCAGCAGCAGAGACGTCATGTAACCCAGCCAAGCCAACCCAGACTCACACATAAGAGGGTGATCTCCTCGTCTCTGTCTTAAATCTCTTCTAAATATTCGCTCACTCTCTCACTGCATCACTGCCCCAATGTACACATACTCCCACACACACACGCACACACATATCCTCACCCCCTGGAGTGTGTACATTCAAGTTTATGTATACTCGGGTAGTCGTGTATATGCATTATCAATGAGTTTTGGGAGATATCTGACGCCAGCCTTCATGCAAGTCGATATTAAGTGATGGGTGATGTGTGGGAATAGTACGAGTGAGACTTGGGGAAGAGAGAGAGAGAGAGAGAGAGAGAGAGAGAGAGAGAGAGAGAGAGAGAGAGAGAGAGAGAGAGAGAGAGAGAGAGAGAGAGAGAGAGAGAGAGAGAGATCCTTATATACACTATTGTTATCCTCAGTAGAGAGACTACACAATTCTCTTTCTCCTGTGTCACTGCACTCGCCAGACTCTACATACACACACACCTTATTCACATTATTCAGTGTATATTATTTGCAAGTTGAGGAATGAGACACATTTACAAGCGGTAAACCCTAAGGGTTATGCAGTGTCAACATAAAGAGACCTAAGTGTTACACATCTGTCTTATCTTCCGCCGTAGTAGCGACAACACTCAACAATAAGACGTCACAGATGCTGTAACTGCAACAATATTTCGCCCTGACGACGTCTACACACTGCGAAATATTGTCCAAGTGAAATATGGTTCTGCATGTCTCTTTTCTCGTGTTTCTCTCCTCAACCTTCAGTGGCTGTCGCTATCAAACTCCGCTGTCCGTCTTGTGGTATAGAAGCACACTTCTCACTGTCCGTCTTGTGGTGTAGAAGCACACTTCTCACTGTCCGTCTTGTGGTATAGAAGCACACTTCTCACTGTCCGTCTTGTGGTGTAGAAGCACACTTCTCACTGTCCGTCTTGTGGTGTAGAAGCTCACTTCTCACTGTCCGTCTTGTGGTGTAGAAGTTCACTTCTCACTGTCCGTCTTGTGGTGTAGAAGCTCACTTCTCACTGTCCGTCTTGTGGTGTAGAAGCTCACTTCTCACTGTCCGTCTTGTGGTGTAGAAGCTCACTTCTCACTGTCCGTCTTGTGGTGTAGAAGCACACTTCTCACTGTCCGTCTTGTGGTGTAGAAGCACACTTCTCACTGTCCGTCTTGTGGTGTAGAAGCTCACTTCTCACTGTCCGTCTTGTGGTGTAGAAGCTCACTTCTCACTGTCCGTCTTGTGGTGTAGAAGCTCACTTCTCACTGTCCGTCTTGTGGTGTAGAAGCTCACTTCTCACTGTCCGTCTTGTGGTGTAGAAGCACACTTCTCACTGTCCGTCTTGTGGTGTAGAAGCACACTTCTCACTGTCCGTCTTGTGGTGTAGAAGCTCACTTCTCACTGTCCGTCTTGTGGTGTAGAAGTTCACTTCTCACTGTCCGTCTTGTGGTGTAGAAGTTCACTTCTCACTGTCCGTCTTGTGGTGTAGAAGCTCACTTCTCACTGTCCGTCTTGTGGTGTAGAAGTTCACTTATCACTGTCCGTCTTGTGGTGTAGAAGCTCACTTCTCACTGTCCGTCTTGTGGTGTAGAAGCACACTTCTCACTGTCCGTCTTGTGGTGTAGAAGCACACTTCTCACTGTCCGTCTTGTGGTGTAGAAGCACACTTCTCACTGTCCGGCTTGTGGTGTAGAAGCTCACTTCTCACTGTCCGTCTTGTGGTGTAGAAGTTCACTTCTCACTGTCCGTCTTGTGGTGTAGAAGCACACTTCTCACTGTCCGTCTTGTGGTGTAGAAGCTCACTTCTCACTGTCCGTCTTGTGGTGTAGAAGCACACTTCTCACTGTCCGTCTTGTGGTGTAGAAGCTCACTTCTCACTGTCCGTCTTGTGGTGTAGAAGTTCACTTAGCACTGTCCGTCTTGTGGTGTAGAAGTTCACTTCTCACTGTCCGTCTTGTGGTGTAGAAGCACACTTCTCACTGTCCGTCTTGTGGTGTAGAAGCTCATTTCTCACTGTCCGTCTTGTGGTGTAGAAGTTCACTTCTCACTGTCCGTCTTGTGGTGTAGAAGCACACTTCTCACTGCCCGTCTTGTGGTGTAGAAGCTCACTTCTCACTGTCCTGGGAGTGTAACCAACTTTAACAACATATATAATTCTTGTATACAAATAACCATCACATACGAGAAACTAACTTATGAAATGTTTGGATCCTACTTGGTCTTAACTAGTTAATGGTCCAAGTCAGACCCAAACGTCGTCGTTCTTCTTTGGGCGGGTTATTTATGTAATGTTTCAGTCACGCTAGTTAGCCTTTTTACATAAGAAAGCAGGAACACTGCCCATACTAGGTAAGTCCTTCTCAAACTCATTAACAAAGATATTTGCCCAACCCATTTTCAATGCTACCCAAGGAATAAGCTTTGATAGTCGAGGAATAAGCTTTGATAGTCGAGGAATAAGCTTTGATAGTCGAGGAATAAGCTTTGATAACCAGGACTAAGCTTTGAGCTTCATATAACTCATATGTGTTCTTCATCTTGGCCAGGTGAGCAGTGAGTGACCCTGGTGGACCAGCATCTTGGCCAGGTGAGCAGTGAGTGACCCTGGTGGACCAGCATCTTGGCCAGGTGAGCAGTGAGTGACCCTGGTGGACCAGCATCTTGGCCAGGTGAGCAGTGAGTGACCCTGGTGGACCAGCATCTTGGCCAGGTGAGCAGTGAGTGACCCTGGTGGACCAGCATCACACATCTGGCCACACCAGCACCTGTCATCTCTCTACACCTTCAGGTGTGTACTCACTCACTCGTACATAACTGGTATACAATACCGACAAGATTAAAAATTAGACACACGTGCAACATCTGGGTATTTTTATTGTAGACGTTTCGCCATCCAGTTGCTTTATCAATATGTCCTTATCATTATATCCTTGAATTTGTATACATAAAGCCACTGGATGGCGAAACGTCTACAATAAAGATACCCAGATGTTGCACATGTGTCTAATTCTTCACCAGAAAGTAACTTGATAAATTAGACACATGTGCAACACTTGGGTACCTTTGTTGTGGAAACTTGATTTCTTCAGTCCAATACAAAGAAGAATGGTTGAAGATCAGGAGTTTCGGGTAATCAGTCCCTCAGCCTGGAGGAATTGATTACATCGGCTTCAGGCGGAGGGACTGATTACCTGAAACTCCTGATCTTATATCATTCTTCTTTTTATTGGACTGATGAAGCTACTATGTGGTGAAAAGTTTCCTTAATAAAGATACCCAGGTGTCCCACATGTGTTTAATTTATCAACTTATCGGTTCTGTGAACCGACAAGGGAAGAAGAGGTGGCACTCTGTCCGAGATCGCTTGAATTGTTGCATAATAACGGGTATAGAGTCTGAAATAGCACATACAGAGTCTGTCTGGATAGAATTTTCAGAAGGGCATGAAAAATTGACTTTAGGCGTGATATACCGACCAAGGGAAACTACTGTGGGAGGAAAATGTTGAGGCCACAAGACACGATAACGTGGTAATTCTAGAGGACTTTAACTTTAGTCAGATTGATTGGAATTCCTTGACTGGAAATTTAGAGTCTAACGACTTCTTAGAGACAGTTCAGAATTGTTTTTTAAAGCAGGTTGTGACAGAACCTAAAAGGGGAAATAACCTGCTCTACTTGGTTCTGGCAAACAAAGAAACCCTTGTTAATAACTTAGAAATTACAGAGGAAATTGGCACAAGCAACCACAAATCAGTTACTTTTAGCATTGAATGGAAGTATGATAGTAGGGATAATTCAGTAACAGCCCCCGATTTTCGCTTAGCAGATTACAATGGGCTTAGAGAACACTTATCATCTGTGGACTGGGGTAACGAAGAGAGCTATCAATATGACAGCTTTCTAAACGCTACATGCTGCCCAAAGAACATTTATTCCATATAAAGAAATTAGATCGAATAGAAATGACCTGAGGTGGATGAATAATAGGCTTAAACATGTTTAGAGCAGAAGAAAGGAACTTATAGGTGCATCAAGGAAGGTGAGGGTCATCTTATTAATCAATATATTCACACTAAGAGGGAGGTTAAAAATGGGATAAGAAAAGCAAAACGGGACTAGGAAATTAAAGTTGCTAAGGATTCGAAAACTAACCCGAAAGGTTTTTTCCAGGTTTATAGAACAAAAGTTAGCTAAAAGATAGATCCCTTTAAAAATAACTCTGGGCATCTTACTGACAAGGAGAATGAAATATGCTCGATTTTTAATAATTATTTTCTCTCGGTTTCCCCACTAATAATATCCCAATAATTAATTTTTATAGTGGGCCTGAAGAAGATATGTAATATCACAGTCACTAGTGATATGGTTGTCAAACGGATAGACAAATTGAAGCAAAATAAATCCCCGGGCCCTGATGAGCTTTTTTCAAGGGTTCTTAAGGAGTGCAAAATGGAATTTTTTGAATCATTGACTAATATTTTTAATATATCTCTTCAAACGGGTGTAGTGTCTGATATGTGGGAGATGGCCAATGCAATTCCTATTTTTAAATCAGGGGACAAATCGTTACTGTCAATTTACCGCCCAATAAGCCTGATCTCAATTGTAGGCAAATTACTAGAGTTAATTATAGCTGATAATATAAGAAATCATCTTGATAGGCACAATTTGATTAATGATACTCAGCATGGATCCACGAGGGGCCGTTCCTGCTTAACAAATTTACTTTCTTCAATAAAGCTTTTGAGGCTGTTGATCACGATAAAGAATTCGATATTGTTTATTTGGATTTTAGTAAGGGTTTTGATAGTGTACCGCACCAGAGACTGTTGAAGAAAGTGGCAGCTCATGGCATTGGGGGAAAAGTGCTCATGAATCGAGTCATGGCTCACGAACAGGGTTAAATCTGAGTGGGGATCTGTAACAAGTGGTGTTCCATAGGAATCAGTTTCAGGCCCGTTGTTATTTATAATATATATCAATAACCTTGACGAGGGAATTACTTGTGATATGAGCAGATTCGCCGATAACACAAAGATAGGTAGGATAATTAATTCAAATGTAGATGTCACGGAACTTCGGGAGGATTCAGACAAACTCAGTTCCCGGTAAGAAAAGTGACACAGTTCAGTGTAGATAAATGCAAAGTTCTGAAGCTCGGGAATGACCATAACCCTAGCACTTATAAGCTAAATAATGTGGAACTTAGCCATACAGATTGTGAAAAGGACTTGGGAATTATGGTAAGCAGCAACCTCAAACCAAGACAGGAATGCCGCCTAAGCTTAAGTAATAAGGCAAACGGATTACTGGGAGTTATATCAAGAAGTGTAAGCAACAGAAGTCCAGCGGTGATACTACAGCTTATACATCATTAGTAAAGCCTCACCTGGATTACGCAGCTCAGTTCTGGTCTTCATATTACAGAATAGATATAAATTCATTAGAAAACATTCAGTGAAGAGCACCGTAGTTGTGAACGACTACGGTGCTCTTCACACCAACTCCAAGGCTGAGGGACTGATTACCTCATCTTTTATATATAATTCTTCTGTCTTCCCATCATGTGCTTGAATTTGGATTGATAAAGCCACTGGGACTTGAGTCCTGGAGATGGGAAGTACAGTGCCTGCACTCTGAAGGAGGTGTGTTAATGTTGCAGTTTAAAAACTGTAGTGTAAAGCACCCTTCTGGCAAGACAGTGATGGAGTGAATGATGGTGAAAGTTTTTCTTTTTCGGGCCACCCTGCCTTGGTGGGAATCGGCCAGTGTGATAATAAAAAAAAAAAGCCACTGGATGGCGAAACGTCTATAATAAAGATACCCGGATGTTGTACTTATGTCTAATTTTCATCACTGCTGAGAATGCCGCTTATGTGATGACCAACCCTGGTCGAGGTGCCGCTTATGTGATGACCAACCCTGGTCGAGGTGCCGCTCATGTGATGACCAACCCTGGTCGAGGTGCCGCTTATGTGATGACCAACCCTGGTCGAGGTGCCGCTCATGTGATGACCAACCCTGGTCGAGGTGCCGCTTATGTGATGACCAACCCTGGTCGAGGTGCCGCTCATGTGATGACCAACCCTGGTCGAGGTGCCGCTTATGTGATGACCAACCCTGGTCGAGGTGCCGCTCATGTGATGACCAACCCTGGTCGAGGTGCCGCTTATGTGATGACCAACCCTGGTCGAGGTGCCGCTCATGTGATGACCAACCCTGGTCGAGGTGCCGCTTATGTGATGACCAACCCTGGTCGAGGTGCCGCTCATGTGATGACCAACCCTGGTCGAGGTGCCGCTTATGTGATGACCAACCCTGGTCGAGGTGCCGCTTATGTGATGACCAACCCTGGTCGAGGTGCCGCTCATGTGATGACCAACCCTGGTCGAGGTGCCGCTCATGTGATGACCAACCCTGGTCGAGGTGCCGCTTATGTGATGACCAACCCTGGTCGAGGTGCCGCTCATGTGATGACCAACCCTGGTCGAGGTGCCGCTTATGTGATGACCAACCCTGGTCGAGGTGCCGCTCATGTGATGACCAACCCTGGTCGAGGTGCCGCTCATGTGATGACCAACCCTGGTCGAGGTGCCGCTCATGTGATGACCAACCCTGGTCGAGGTGCCGCTCATGTGATGACCAACCCTGGTCGAGGTGCCGCTCATGTGATGACCAACCCTGGTCGAGGTGCCGCTTATGTGATGACCAACCCTGGTCGAGGTGCCGCTCATGTGATGACCAACCCTGGTCGCGGTGCTGCTCATGTGATGACCAACCCTGGTCGAGGTGCCGATCATGTGATGACCAACCCTGGTCGAGGTGCCGCTCATGTGATGACCAACCCTGGTCGAGGTGCCGCTCATGTGATGACCAACCCTGGTCGAGGTGCCGCTCATGTGATGACCAACCCTGGTCGAGGTGCCGCTTATGTGATGACCAACCCTGGTCGAGGTGCCGCTCATGTGATCACAACCCTGGTCGAGGTGCCGCTCATGTGATGACCAACCCTGGTCGAGGTGCCGCTTATGTGATGACCAACCCTGGTCGAGGTGCCGCTCATGTGATGACCAACCCTGGTCGAGGTGCCGCTTATGTGATGACCAACCCTGGTCGAGGTGCCGCTCATGTGATGACTAACCCTGGTCGAGGTGCCGCTCATGTGATCAACCCTGGTCGAGGTGCCGCTCATGTGATCACAACCCTGGTCGAGGTGCCGCTCATGTGATCACAACCCTGGTCGAGGTGCCGCTCATGTGATCACAACCCTGGTCGAGGTGCCGCTCATGTGATCACAACCCTGGTCGAGGTGCCGCTCATGTGATCACAACCCTGGTCGAGGTGCCGCTCATGTGATCACAACCCTGGTCGTGGTGCCGCTCATGTGATCACAACCCTGGTCGAGGTGCCGCTCATGTGATCACAACCCTGGTCGTGGTGCCGCTCATGTGATCACAACCCTGGTCGAGGTGCCGCTCATGTGATCACAACCCTGGTCGTGGTGCCGCTCATGTGATCACAACCCTGGTCGAGGTGCCGCTCATGTGATCACAACCCTGGTCGTGGTGCCGCTCATGTGATCACAACCCTGGTCGTGGTGCCGCTCATGTGATCACAACCCTGGTCGTGGTGCCGCTCATGTGATCACAACCCTGGTCGAGGTGCCGCTCATGTGATCACAACCCTGGTCGAGGTGCCGCTCATGTGATCACAACCCTGGTCGTGGTGCCGCTCATGTGATCACAACCCTGGTCGAGGTGCCGCTCATGTGATCACAACCCTGGTCGAGGTGCCGCTCATGGTCGTGGTGCCGCTCATGTGATCACAACCCTGGTCGAGGTGCCGCTCATGTGATGACAACCCTGGTCGAGGTGCCGCTCATGTGATCACCACCCTGGTCGAGGTGCCGCTCATGTGATCACAACCCTGGTCGTGGTGCCGCTCATGTGATCACAACCCTGGTCGTGGTGCCGCTCATGTGATCACAACCCTGGTCGAGGTGCCGCTCATGTGATCACAACCCTGGTCGAGGTGCCGCTCATGTGATCACAACCCTGGTCGAGGTGCCGCTCATGTGATCAAACCCTGGTCGAGGTGCCGCTCATGTGATGACCAACCCTGGTCGAGGTGCCGCTCATGTGATGATCACAACCCTGGTCGAGGTGCCGCTCATGTGATCACAACCCTGGTCGAGGTGCCGCTCATGTGATCACAACCCTGGTCGAGGTGCCGCTCATGTGATCACAACCCTGGTCGAGGTGCCGCTCATGTGATCACAACCCTGGTCGAGGTGCCGCTCATGTGATCACAACCCGGGTCGAGGTGCCGCTCATGTGATCACCAACCCTGGTCGAGGTGCCGCTCATGTGATCACAACCCTGGTCGAGGTGCCGCTCATGTGATCACAACCCTGGTCGAGGTGCCGCTCATGTGATCACAACCCTGGTCGAGGTGCCGCTCATGTGATCACAACCCTGGTCGAGGTGCCGCTCATGTGATCACAACCCTGGTCGAGGTGCCGCTCATGTGATCACAACCCTGGTCGAGGTGCCGCTCATGTGATCACAACCCTGGTCGAGGTGCCGCTCATGTGATCACAACCCTGGTCGAGGTGCCGCTCATGTGATCACAACCCTGGTCGAGGTGCCGCTCATGTGATCACAACCCTGGTCGAGGTGCCGCTCATGTGATCACAACCCTGGTCGAGGTGCCGCTCATGTGATCACAACCCTGGTCGAGGTGCCGCTCATGTGATCACAACCCTGGTCGAGGTGCCGCTCATGTGATCACAACCCTGGTCGAGGTGCCGCTCATGTGATCACAACCCTGGTCGAGGTGCCGCTCATGTGATCACAACCCTGGTCGAGGTGCCGCTCATGTGATCACAACCCTGGTCGAGGTGCGGCTCATGTGATCACAACCCTGGTCGAAGTGCCGCTCATGTGATCACAACCCTGGTCGAGGTGCCGCTCATGTGATCACAACCCTGGTCGTGGTGCCGCTCATGTGATCACAACCCTGGTCGTGGTGCCGCTCATGTGATCACAACCCTGGTCGTGGTGCCGCTCATGTGATCACAACCCTGGTCGAGGTGCCGCTCATGTGATCACAACCCTGGTCGAGGTGCCGCTCATGTGATCACAACCCTGGTCGTGGTGCCGCTCATGTGATCACAACCCTGGTCGAGGTGCCGCTCATGTGATCACAACCCTGGTCGTGGTGCCGCTCATGTGATCACAACCCTGGTCGAGGTGCCGCTCATGTGATCACAACCCTGGTCGTGGTGCCGCTCATGTGATCACAACCCTGGTCGAGGTGCCGCTCATGTGATCACAACCCTGGTCGTGGTGCCGCTCATGTGATCACAACCCTGGTCGTGGTGCCGCTCATGTGATCACAACCCTGGTCGTGGTGCCGCTCATGTGATCACAACCCTGGTCGAGGTGCCGCTCATGTGATCACAACCCTGGTCGAGGTGCCGCTCATGTGATCACAACCCTGGTCGAGGTGCCGCTCATGTGATCACAACCCTGGTCGTGGTGCCGCTCATGTGATCACAACCCTGGTCGAGGTGCCGCTCATGTGATCACAACCCTGGTCGTGGTGCCGCTCATGTGATCACAACCCTGGTCGAGGTGCCGCTCATGTGATCACAACCCTGGTCGTGGTGCCGCTCATGTGATCACAACCCTGGTCGTGGTGCCGCTCATGTGATCACAACCCTGGTCGTGGTGCCGCTCATGTGATCACAACCCTGGTCGAGGTGCCGCTCATGTGATCACAACCCTGGTCGAGGTGCCGCTCATGTGATCACAACCCTGGTCGAGGTGCCGCTCATGTGATCACAACCCTGGTCGAGGTGCCGCTCATGTGATGACCAACCCTGGTCGAGGTGCCGCTCATGTGATCACAACCCTGGTCGAGGTGCCGCTCATGTGATCACAACCCTGGTCGAGGTGCCGCTCATGTGATCACAACCCTGGTCGAGGTGCCGCTCATGTGATCACAACCCTGGTCGAGGTGCCGCTCATGTGATCACAACCCTGGTCGAGGTGCCGCTCATGTGATCACAACCCTGGTCGAGGTGCCGCTCATGTGATCACAACCCTGGTCGAAGTGCCGCTCATGTGATCACAACCCTGGTCGAGGTGCCGCTCATGTGATCACAACCCTGGTCGAGGTGCCGCTCATGTGATCACAACCCTGGTCGTGGTGCCGCTCATGTGATCACAACCCTGGTCGAGGTGCCGCTCATGTGATCACAACCCTGGTCGAGGTGCCGCTCATGTGATCACAACCCTGGTCGAGGTGCCGCTCATGTGATCACAACCCTGGTCGAGGTGCCGCTCATGTGATCACAACCCTGGTCGAGGTGCCGCTCATGTGATCACAACCCTGGTCGAGGTGCCGCTCATGTGATCACAACCCTGGTCGAGGTGCCGCTCATGTGATCACAACCCTGGTCGAGGTGCCGCTCATGTGATCACAACCCTGGTCGAGGTGCCGCTCATGTGATCACAACCCTGGTCGAAGTGCCGCTCATGTGATCACAACCCTGGTCGAGGTGCCGCTCATGTGATCACAACCCTGGTCGTGGTGCCGCTCATGTGATCACAACCCTGGTCGAGGTGCCGCTCATGTGATCACAACCCTGGTCGAGGTGCCGCTCATGTGATCACAACCCTGGTCGAGGTGCCGCTCATGTGATCACAACCCTGGTCGAGGTGCCGCTCATGTGATCACAACCCTGGTCGAGGTGCCGCTCATGTGATCACAACCCTGGTCGAGGTGCCGCTCATGTGATCACAACCCTGGTCGAGGTGCCGCTCATGTGATCACAACCCTGGTCGAGGTGCCGCTCATGTGATCACAACCCTGGTCGAAGTGCCGCTCATGTGATCACAACCCTGGTCGAGGTGCCGCTCATGTGATCACAACCCTGGTCGAGGTGCCGCTCATGTGATCACAACCCTGGTCGAGGTGCCGCTCATGTGATCACAACCCTGGTCGAGGTGCCGCTCATGTGATCACAACCCTGGTCGAGGTGCCGCTCATGTGATCACAACCCTGGTCGAAGTGCCGCTCATGTGATCACAACCCTGGTCGAGGTGCCGCTCATGTGATCACAACCCTGGTCGAGGTGCCGCTCATGTGATCACAACCCTGGTCGATGTGCCGCTCATGTGATCACAACCCTGGTCGTGGTGCCGCTCATGTGATCACAACCCTGGTCGAGGTGCCGCTCATGTGATCACAACCCTGGTCGAGGGATTATATTATTCATGACAATATGGATACAGATAGTTTGTACATTTCAGGACATTAATTAAAGGAAACGTTTTGCCAAGATGGTGAAACGTTTCCAGAATAAACATGTTGCACAAGTGTCTCATTTATCATTATATTAATAGATAAATATGTGGGTGAGAAGGATTAGATATGAGAAATGGCTGCCAAGTATGGGCCAGTAGGCCTACTCCAGTGTTCCTCTTATATTCTTAGAAGTACTACACCTATGTAAAGTAAAAGGACACAAGTGCAACTAATGTGACATTTATTGTGGCAACGTTTCCCTCTCCAGGAGCTTTATCAAGCCATTACGTAATGGCTTGATAAAGCTCCTGGAGAGCGAAACGTTGCCACAATAAATGTCACATTAGTTGCACTTGTGTCCTTTTACTTTACATATTGTTGGTAATTCTACCAACTTTCTTAGAAGTACTAAACCTGTAGGAAGAGGAGAGGGCTGCGGTTCTTTCAGTCACAGCCTTTCACCTTGAAGAGATATTCTGGGGCACGAAAGCGAGCTGTTTCCCCTGTAATATTCTATCAGACAAGACTGGCTCTCATACACACTGTCGTGTTAGCTGGAGACTCAACACATTATGATCAATCAATAAGCCCATGCCCGAAATGCCTAGGCATGCTAGAGGCCTTCCTTGTAATTAATATTCTATAATATGTAAACCATACATTGTAAGCTTTGCAAGGAAATAAACATTTATTATTATTATTATTATTATTATTATTATTATTATTATTATTATTATTATAAGGGTCTTGCAGCACCTGGGGAATAAGTAATCAACTTTGTAGATGAATGGTTCAGAGAACCGACATGTTGAAAAATTAGACACATGTGCAACTCTTGGGTATCTTTATTGAGGAAACGTTTCGCCACACAGTGGCTTCATCAGTCCATACATAGGAGAAACTTGAAGAACAGGAGGAGAATGAGGTAATCAGTCCCTCAACCTTGAGTCGATGTGTTCTTGAGTAGAATGCGGCAGATGTGACACTACCTATGACTGCTACACCTCTCCTGCCATACGGTTTATAAGCTGCTTCTCCGCTCATCTGCCGTATTCTACTCAAGATTGATGGACTGAACACATCGACTCAAGGTTGAGGGACTGATTACCTCATTCTCCTCCTGTTCTTCAAGTTTCTCCTATGTATGGACTGATGAAGCCACTGTGTGGCGAAACGTTTCCTCAATAAAGATACCCAAGAGTTGCACATGTGTCTAATTTATCATCAAGTAATCAACTTGTCGGTTGTTAGGTAAGACACATATGCAACAGTTAGGTATCTTTATTTTGAAACGTTTCGCCTACACAGTAGGCTTCTTCAGTCAAGTACAGAAAAGTTGATAGAAGCAGAAGATACTTGAAGACGATGTAATCAGTCCATCACCCTTAAAGTTTTGAGGTGGTCAGTCCCTCAGTCTGGAGAAGAGCATTGTTCCATACTATGGAACAATGCTCTTCTCCAGACTGAGGGACTGACCACCTCAAAACTTTAAGGGTGATGGACTGATTACATCGTCTTCAAGTATCTTCTGCTTCTATCAACTTTTCTGTACTTGACTGAAGAAGCCTACTGTGTAGGCGAAACGTTTCAAAATAAAGATACCTAACTGTTGCATATTGTTTCATACTATGGAACAATGCTCTTCTCCAGACTGAGGGACTGACCACCTCAAAACTTTAAGGGTGATGGACTGATTACATCGTCTTCAAGTATCTTCTGCTTCTATCAACTTTTCTGTACTTGACTGAAGAAGCCTACTGTGTAGGCGAAACGTTTCAAAATAAAGATACCTAACTGTTGCATATTGTTTCATACTATGGAACAATGCTCTTCTCCAGACTGAGGGACTGACCACCTCAAAACTTTAAGGGTGATGGACTGATTACATCGTCTTCAAGTATCTTCTGCTTCTATCAACTTTTCTGTACTTGACTGAAGAAGCCTACTGTGTAGGCGAAACGTTTCAAAATAAAGATACCTAACTGTTGCATATGTGTCTTACCTAACAACCTGTCGGTATTTTATACCATTTTAATGTTCAACTTGTCGGTTCTCTGAACCATTTGTCAAACGTTTCACCACTAGTGGTGATGATTCCAGGATTCTTCGGTATTGAGTGTTGTCTTCTGTGGCGATAAGTCTTGAGTTTCTGTAGTTAATTAAATGGTTGTGTGAATTGCGATGTTGTACAACATCGCAATTCACACAACCATTTAATTAACTACAGAAACTCAAGACTTATCGCCACAGAAGACAACACTCAATACCGAAGAATCCTGGAATCTAGGTAAGACACATATGCAACAGTTAGGTATCTTTATTTCGAAACGTTTCGCCTACACAGTAGGCTTCTTCAGTCGAGTACAGAAAAGTTGATAGAAGCAGAAGAGACTTGAAGACGATGTAATCAGTCCATCACCCTTAAAGTTTTGAGGTGGTCAGTCCCTCAGTCTGGAGAAGAGCAATTGTTTCAGACTTCCAGTGACTATGCCCTCGTCTGCTGCCCGTCCCTATCCACTGACGCCTATAAGAACATAAGAACATAAGAACGAAGGAACACTGCAGAAGGCCCACTGGCCCATGCGAGCCAGGTCCAAGTCTCCTACCGGCTTAAGCCAATGCACCCAACCTAGTCAGGTCAGGTCACATTGACTTAAGGGAGGAACACGGCAACCGACCTGTTAGCACAAGCTATCAGGTCCAACTCACACCCACCCACATCTACTCATGTATTTATCCAACCTATTTTTAAAGCTACACAACGTTCTGGCCTCTATAACGGTACTTGGGAGTTTGTTCCACTCATCCACAACTCTATTACCAAACCAGTACTTTCCTATATCCTTCCTGAATCTGAATTTTTCCAACTTAAAACCATTGCTGCGAGTCCTGTCTAGGCTAGATATTTTCAGCACACTATTTACATCCCCTTTATTTATTCCTGTCTTCCATTTATACACCTCAATCATATCCCCCCTAATTCTACGTCTTTCTTGCCTTTACTCCAGATTCTCCTCCACCACGATGCTGTGAACACTAACTCCAAGGCTGAGGGACTGATTACCTCATCTTTTGTATATAGTTCTACTGTCTTCCTATTATGTCCTAGAATCTGTATTGATAAAGCCACTGGATGGCGAAACGTCTACAATAAAGATATCCAGATGTTGCACATGTGTCTTAACTTTCATATTGTCGGTATTTTATACCTTTCTTGCACAATGGTATATAATACCGTAGTCGTGGAGAATGAGATTCTCCACGACTACGGTGCTCTTCGCACCTACTGCAAGGTTGAGGGACTGATTACCTCATCTTCTGTATATAGTCCTACTGTCTTCAAGTAATGTCCTAGAATTTGTGAACATTAAAATGGTATGAAATACCGACAGATTGTTAGGTAAGACACATATGCAACAGTTAGGTATCTTTATTTCGAAACGTTTCGCCTACACAGTAGGCTTCTTCAGTCGAGTACAGAAAAGTTGATAGAAGCAGAAGATACTTGAAGACGATGTAATCAGTCCATCACCCTTAAAGTTTTGAGGTGGTCAGTCCCTCAGTCTGGAGAAGAGCATTGTTCCGTTGTCTGAAACAATATGAAGTTGAAGTGACAGGATGGAGCCTTTATATAGTGCCAGGAGGTGAGACGTAGGTTGCTTTGGGAGGGCAGGTCCCTCTCAAACCCAGCCGTTCTCACTAGTAGAGGTCGAAGTTGATGGTCTGTACCAAGATACCCTTGTGTTGCAGTGTCTGACAGAATGAACATTAAAATGGTATAAAATACCGACAGATTGTTAGGCAAGACACATATGCAACAGTTAGGTATCTTTATTTCGAAACGTTTCGCCTACACAGTAGGCTTCTTCAGTCGAGTACAGAAAAGTTGATAGAAGCAGAAGATACTTGAAGACGATGTAATCAGTCCATCACCCTTAAAGTTTTGAGGTGGTCAGTCCCTCAGTCTGGAGAAGAGCATTGTTCCGTTGTCTGAAACAATATGAAGTTGAAGTGACAGGATGGAGCCTTTATATAGTGCCAGGAGGTGAGACGTAGGTTGATTTGGGAGGGCAGGTCCCTCTCAAACCCAGCCGTTCTCACTAGTAGAGTTTGTCGAAGTTGATGGTCTGTACCATTCTGTCAGACACTGCAACACAAGGGTATCTTGGTACAGACCATCAACTTCGACCTCTACTAGTGAGAACGGCTGGGTTTGAGAGGGACCTGCCCTCCCAAAGCAACCTACGTCTCACCTCCTGGCACTATATAAAGGCTCCATCCTGTCACTTCAACTTCATATTGTTTCAGACAACGGAACAATGCTCTTCTCCAGACTGAGGGACTGACCACCTCAAAACTTTAAGGGTGATGGACTGATTACATCGTCTTCAAGTATCTTCTGCTTCTATCAACTTTTCTGTACTCGACTGAAGAAGCCTACTGTGTAGGCGAAACGTTTCGAAATAAAGATACCTAACTGTTGCATATGTGTCTTGCCTAACAATCTGTCGGTATTTTATACCATTTTAATGTTCAAGGTTGATAGAAGCAGAAGATACTTGAAGACGATGTAATCAGTCCATCACCCTTAAAGTTTTGAGGTGGTCAGTCCCTCAGTCTGGAGAAGAGCATTGTTCCGTTGTCTGAAACAATATTGTTTCAGACAACGGAACAATGCTCTTCTCCAGACTGAGGGACTGACCACCTCAAAACTTTAAGGGTGATGGACTGATTACATCGTCTTCAAGTATCTTCTGCTTCTATCAACCTTTCTGTACTCGACTGAAGAAGCCTACTGTGTAGGCGAAACGTTTCGGAATATAGATGTCTAAATGTTGCATATGTGTCTTACCTAACGTCCTAGAATTTGTATTGATAAAGCCACTGGATGGCGAAACGTCTACAATAAAGATACCCAAATGTTGCACATGTGTCTTAATTTCATGTAATATATGTCCTCAACTGTACATAAGTGTCTTTTTCCACATCTTGTCGCTGCTGTCATACCATTTTTTCAAGGGAAGATTAAGAGATAAGATTTTCTTCGAATTTTTAACCCCGGAGGGTTAGCCACCCAGGATAACTCAAGAAAGCCACTGCGTCATCGAGGACTGTGTCTTAAGAACATAAGAACATAAGAACGAAGGAACACTGCAGAAGGCCTACTGGCCCATGCGAGGCAGGTCCAAGTCTCCTACCGGCTTAAGCCAATTTTTTTTTTTTTTATATTTTTATTTAAAACAACACAATACATTAAATAAATAAAAGAACACAGTATCAGTTCTTACTCAAAATTATAAATCTCATTGTCTAAATGAACACAGACGATTAACGTTGTGTTGTCACACCTGTCCATCATCCCATATACATTACATCCAATGTAACTATGTTAAGTAAGATTACATCATTATTATTATAACCAAGGAAAACCCAAACCTACAATCTGCATTATTTTTTCCACTTTGTTATTTATATATTATTAATCCACATAATCTTCAAACTCCTTTACAATACTCATTATTGCCAGTGCCGACACAGCTGACACTTCTACCCCCCCCCCCCCCCGTATGTACAGTCCCCATTCTAAATAACATACATTAATTTCCTAATGAATGGTCATTGAAAACAATTTCTACTAAAATAACCCAACCCAGCAGACTTCCAAACAAAAACAGTCAGGGTCATTATAAGACATGTAGGAACGAGTCCTGCAATCATATATGTATACATATACGCATGCATATACACATACGTGTATGTGCACTTATTCATAAGAACAAACTAAATCATACATAGAAATAAATCGCTAAATGACTTGTCTGCAAATAAACTAAATATTACAATCTATGATAGAACTATACAAAGACATTGGTTCCCCCAAACACACCTACATACACAAAGTTAATGTTACTGATTAACACTCAATATATAATAGGACCTTCCATACAAAATAAGGGGATATATAAACCCCATCAAATACTTATATATTTTCGTACATAGTGCATAATGTACATATTCAATACAATAATAAAAAAAAGAGGTGTATGACAAGGCTAAATCTATCTTCAGATTAAAAATATACAAGACATAACCTCACATTATACATATAAATATAAACCTTCCTATATAAAATGATTCTTATAACAATAAGGGAAAACCGAAAATCACATACAACTTTTGACTCTGTGATTTTACAAAAATTCATAAGGTCTACATACTCCTACAATAAACTTTACCCACATCAACCACCATGCAAACTAATCAACCATACCTCACCAGGCTTCCAATCACACCAAGAGGGCGCACCACTGAAGAGACCAACCCCTTGCCTCTCACCCCATACTCAAACGGAGTAAACGTTCAACAGTAAGTCCACGATATCCCTCCGGAAAACTAATTACCTACCTTCCCCCATATAATTGTTTGTTCCTACATGCTGTCCTATAAAAACTCGCCGCCAACGCTTTTATCCTAATGTTCCCCTCCACCTCCCTCATCCCCCAAGAAACATACAAGTAATCAACTATTATATATCTGATAGCCCTTCCCACCTCTTTGGGTACCCCTTCCATATCTAACATTAAAGCCCTAAGGGGTGATATCTTTCCCCCCCCCAATAAAAAGAAAACCCTCTTCAACCACAATCTTACCACCTCCAATGCAGAACAAAAATATACTACATGAAAAGCCGTTTCAACTTCCCCACAAAAAGCGCATGACGCCTCTTTCACAAAACCCATTCGTCTTAGCACCTCTTTCGATGCTAACGTCCCCATAAGAAATCTATATACTAATTCCCTCGCTCTTGCCGGTATTCTTAATTTACTAAATTCCACCCATATCCCTCTCCAATCATATGTGGGATACACTGCCATCCCTTGCATTAATTCCTGACGACGACCCACACCCACTAACCGTTTTACCTTGAGTTTTTTAACATTGCATACCTTTAACATAAACCGCAACATGTCTTCACACTCCACTAAGTCCCTGCCACCCCACCATTTGCGGATATCCCCCATCACCTCCCCCACCCGAAGACCCCTTTCCCCCGCTGCCCGAATATACCTCTGCTTCACATATAGCGCCTTCACCCTAGACCCTAATGCAATCAATCCCAGTCCTCCCTGCCTTACCGCAGTCATTACTACATCTTTGCCCAACCACGCCCTCCCATAGCCCCACACATACCTTAAGACCCTTCTTTGCATTTCCATAATATCCTGACTTCTTAAGGGGTAAATTTCCGCCACTCCCCACACCTTACTATAAATCAGCGTATTTACCACCACAACCCTTTGATGCAAGGTTACATCCCCGGCCCTTAGACCCCTCAGCCTACTCAAAGCTCTGTCCATTACCATTTCTGAATTAACCCTCCTGCTCTCCTGTGCATCTGCCAAAAACAAAATCCCACAAATCTTTAGCCTATCTACAGTTATCCAACCAAACTCCTCCCCCAAGGTCCCTCCTACCCAAGCGCCTACCTCCAACAACCGTGATTTCTGCTTATTAACCCTCATCCCAGTAGCATTCCCAAAAATCTCAATTACCCTTCCCACTTTTCTTAAATCTTCAATCCCATTAAGTAAAACAGTTGTATCATCTACATAACCAACAATATTCCCACAATATCCTCCACTCTCCCCCAACCTTCCCATCCCACCATCAACCAGAACATAGAAAGGATTCTGCATACTTAAGCCAATGCACCCAACCTAGTCAGGTCAGGTCACATTGACTTAAGGGAGGAACACGGCAACCGACCTGGTAGCACAAGCTATCAGGTCTAACTCACACCCACCCACATCCACTCATGTATTTATCCAACCTATTTTTAAAGCTACACAATGTTCTGGCCTCTATAACGGTACTTGGGAGTTTGTTCCACTCATCCACAACTCTATTACCAAACCAGTACTTTCCTATATCCTTCCTGAATCTGAATTTTTCCAGCTTAAAACCATTGCTGCGAGTCCTGTCTAGGCTAGATATTTTCAGCACACTATTTACATCCCCTTTATTTATTCCTGTCTTCCATTTATACACCTCAATCATATCCCCCCTAATTCTACGTCTTTCTAGAGAGTGCAGATTCAGGGCCCTTAGTCTATCCTCATAGGGAAGGTTTCTGATACATGGGATCATCTTTGTCATCCTCCTTTGTACATTTTCCAGAGAATTTATATCCATTCTGTAATAAGGTGACCAAAACTGTGCAGCATAATCTAAATGAGGCCTAACCAAGGATGTATAGAGTTGAAGAACAACCTGAGGACTCCTATTATTTATGCTTCTTGATATGAAGCCAAGGATTCTATTAGCTTTATTGCGAACACTTATGCACTGTTGTCTTGGTTTCAGATTACTGCTAACCAGAACTCCTAAATCTTTTTCGCAATCCGTAATATTAAGATCTACATTATTTAGTTTATATGTGGCATGGTTATTGTCCTGTCCAACATTTAGAACTTTGCATTTGTCTATATTAAACTGCATCTGCCACTTCTCCGACCACTGCATCAGTCTATTCAAATCTTCCTGGAGTGCTCGAATGTCCTCGTCAGAATGAATTCGACGGCCTATTTTGGTGTCATCGGCAAACTTGCCGATGTCGCTCTTTATGCCCTCATCTATGTCGTTTATGTAGATTGTGAACAGCAGGGGGCCCAACACTGACCCCTGTGGAACACCGCTCGTGACACTTCCCCACTCTGATTTCTCCCCATTTATGCAAACTCTCTGCTGCCTATTTGTCAACCATGCCTCTATCCAGGAAAAAATTTCTCCTCCTATTCCATGTGCTTTAATTTTCCTCAATAGTCTCTGATGTGGGACCCTGTCAAAAGCCTTACTGAAGTCCATATACACAATATATTCATTACCATGATCTACCTCCTCAAATACCTTAGTGAAAAAAGTTAATAAATTCGTAAGGCAGGAACGCCCCTTTGTAAAACCATGCTGAGATTCGTTGATTAATTTATGCTTTTCAAGGTGGCTACGAACTGCCTCGGCAATTATTGATTCCATAAATTTTCCCACTATGGAGGTTAGGCTTATTGGTCTATAGTTCGAAGCTAAGGACCTGTCACCTGTTTTGAAAATAGGTATCACATTTGCCATTTTCCACTTATCTGGCACCATGCCAGTTTGTAGTGATATGTTGAAAAGATTAGCCAAAGGTGTGCTAAGCTCCTCTTTACATTCCTTTAGAACCCTTGCATACAGTTCATCAGGGCCTGGGGATTTGTTAGGTTTTAATTTATCTATTTGCCTAAGGACCATGTCACTTGTGACCCTAATAGTACACAGTTTATTATCGTCCTGTTCTACATAATTTATCATTACTGGAATATCGCTGGTATCCTCCTGTGTAAAAACTGAGAGGAAGTATGTGCTAAAAATTCTACACATTTCCTTATCACTGTCAGTGAGCTGACCCGAGGAACTTTTGAGTGGGCCTATCTTGTCCCTGATCTTACTTCTGTATACCTGAAAGAATCCTTTTGGGTTAGTCTTCGATTCTCTTGCAACTTTAACCTCATAATCTCTTTTTGCTTTTCTAATTCCCTTTTTTATTTCTCTCTTTAACTGAATATATCGATTTCTCAATTGCCCCTCTCCTCTTTTGATTTGCCTATATATGCCTCTATTTTGACCAATCAGATATTTTAATCTATTGTTCATCCATTTAGGATCATTTTTGTTTGATCTGATTTCCCTATTTGGAACATAATTTGACTGAGCAGCTAGAACTATGCCCTGGAAAGCATCATATCGGCAACCATCACCACCTACCTGACCCTTAGTCAGGTCATTCCAGTTCAGCCCACCTAAGTAATTTTTCAGTCCTATGAAATCAGCCAAGCGAAAGTCAGGGACGGAGACTTGATTGCCATTATTAGGGGAATTCCATGATATATTAAAACTGAGTGATTTGTGATCACTTTCCCCAAGCTCATCATTAACCTCAAGATTATTAATTAGTGTTTCCCTACTGGCAAGAACCAAGTCAAGGAGGTTATTTCCCCTAGTTGGCTCTGTCACAAACTGTTTTAAAAAACAATCCTGGATCGTATCAAGAAAGTCACCTGACTCTAAATTTCCTGTCAAATTGCTCCAGTCAATCTGTCTATAGTTGAAATCTCCCATTAGCACAACATTTTCGTATGTAGATGCCTTACGAATTTCGTCCCATAGAAGTTTACTGCACTCCCTATCAAGATTTGGGGCCCTGTAAATCACACCCAAAATTAGTTTTTCTCGGCCCTCGAGAAGCTGTAACCAAACAGATTCAGTGGCTGACGCTTCTAATTTAATATCTTGTCTAACACAACAATTTAAATTGTCTCTGACATACATCGCTACTCCACCACCTTTCCTGTTGACCCTGTCAGTGTGGAATAATTTATAGCCTTGTATGTGACATTCAGAGGGCATCTCTCTATCTTTCAGATTGAGCCAGGTCTCTGTTATAGCAATAATATCTATGTCTCCTGCACTTGCAATTAATCTTAGCTCATCTATCTTATTTCTTACACTCCTGCTATTAGTATAGTAAACCTTAAGGGAGCTAGTCCCTTGCTGCCCTCTGCTGTCCCCCTTTGTTTGCTGACCTGATCTATTGTCTTTATTTATAACTTCATGCTGAATGCCTTTTATACATTTACTGTTTCCAACCCAAGTGTTGCAACCTGCTTGTTTCCCACACACACCCATACCTCTATCTTCCATCAGTTTAAAATCATAGGCATTTCACCAATGGCCTTCTCAATCGAGTCTGCAAGTGCTACCACCCCAGCCCCAGAGAGATGTACCCCATCCCTTGCATACATATCATGTTTGCCATAAAAGTTGTTCCAGTTGTCAATGAATGGGATTGCAAGTTCCTTGCAGTATCTGTCTAGCCAGCAATTTACACCAATTGCCCTAGACAACCATTCATTTCCTACTCCCCTTCTAGGCAAGATGCTACATATGATTGGGATCCCTCCCTTAGACTTAATGAAATCTATAGCTGACCTGTACTTATCTAGCAGCTCTTCTCTCCTACCCTTCCCAATATCATTTCCACCAGCACTGAGACAGATAATGGGCTTGCTCCCATTACCTGACATGATATTATCCAGCCTGTTGACAATGTCCCCAACACCAGCTCCAGGGAAGCACACTCTATCTCTCATCTTCTTATTCCTATTACAAAAAGCACGGTCAATGTATCTTACCTGAGAGTCACCAACCACAAGAATGCGCTTACCTCCATTAGCAGGGGCAGTAGTACCCTTACCTTCACTGGCCACTGAAGTACATTCATCCTGAAGAACAGAGAAGCGATTTCCTACCTTCAGATCTTCACTCTTAACTTTCCTTACTCTGATGCGCCTTCCATTACTGTGAACTACTCGCCACTTGTAGCAGGTGCTGGGCTGCACCTCACTGCTGGTAGCCGTTGCTGCCTCCCCAACTACAGCCTCCTCACAGCGAGAGACAGACTGCACCTCGCTGCTAGAAGCCTCATTCCCCACAACTCCAGCCACCTCACACTCTCTCCCAGACCCATTGAGGTGGACCTTCAGCCTCCTAATCTCCTCCTGGAGAAGCAAGACCTCCTCCTTCAACTCTCCAACCTCAATTTTTAAAACACTGCAGAAGCAAGCCATGCTTTGTAACCGACCACACTAATCCCCAAGGCAGCTCAGGGTCTGTGACCTCACGTGACGACTGACCACTGAGTACTGAGTGGGAGGGGTTGGATTTGAGTGGGACTTGCACATCAGAGCTTATTTCTTGGGTAGCATTGAAAATTGGGTTGGGCAAATGTTTTGTTAGTGGAATGAATTGTAAAGGACCTGCCTAGTATGGGCCAACAGGCCTGCTGCAGTGTTCCTCCTTTCTTATGTTCTTATGTTCAGTGTGGCCCTCAGTCTTGTCCCCGAGGATGCGACCCACACCAGTCGACTAACACCCAGGTACCTATTTGCTGCTAGGTGAACAACAAGTGTAAGGAAACACGTCAAAATATTTTCACCCCGCCGGGAATCGAACCCGGGCCCTCCGTGTGTAAAGCGAGACCTTTAGACACCAGGCTCTAAATCCTTGAATCAAGAGTCTTTTGGTAGCACTAAGACAGCGTCTCTGGAGAGTTTTAGGGGACCTGGTGGAGGGAAGGTTCGAGACTTTGTGTATATGGGGGAGGGTTAGTATTTAGTGGGTGTGGGGGTGGTTGGTTTGGTCCCCTGGTTGTGCGGGAGAGGATACCTAGTGCTTGCTTCAGTGTATTATTATATACTATTATAAATTAAACATTCATCTATCTGTATGTATGTATACCAGTGTTCATAAAGTTTTTTTTTTATTGTTTTATGTTATCATTCCTACAGTGAGATGAGCGGTTGTACGGTAATTGAATAGCGTCGAAACATTGATGGAAATGAGGTATTGATTGCCTAGCCACGAACCTGACTTGAGATGTATAAAAGGTCTTTACCCTGTTTTCTCCTTCATTCACAGCACCAGCACCATCGTGAGTGTGTCTGCCTACACTCTCTTACTGGACCTAAGAAGGCATTTCTCTGGTGGAATATTATATCTGGAGAATACGGCTACTTTGTCGCAGACTACAGCTTAATTATCTGCACATCGCATATTTTTTGGGCTTACGGTATGTGTTTTGTTTATGGTTCAGCAATATCCAACTTAAAATGTTTATTGTGTATTCAATTAAGAAAAATATAACATATATTTATCTGTTAATCTAGTCAACATGTTCAGTATTGCCAATTGTAGTGTCAGAATGTGTCATTTCAATAACACGTGACTTAATAGTGTGGTTTAGTATTATGTTGCCACGAAGACATTGCACCACATGACTTTATCCACTAGACGTGGAGTAACTGTTTCAAATTACAGTCTGCTTGAATGACGATATATCCTGTAATGTGAGATGGCTATGAATTGTTGAACTAGACTTGTGCATTGATTACTTGTTTCTCGTGTTATTGTTGTATTAGGTCCAGACTATATCGTTCAAGTGTGACGCACGTGATTCTCTAGTCCGGTTATTTTGGCACAACACCAAACAAACCAGAACTCCAAGATTTTTCTTTTTTCTTATCTTCCATCGTTAATATTCATAATTATAATATACATTCGTGATGGTAAATTGACGAACTACAACTCTAAAGTATTTTCGGAGCAAGTTTGATTGTAAATTGCAGTAAAATAATATTGTGTTAAAATGTTTGGTGGTAGCGGCGGCGGTGCGCGTGGTGGGCGTCGCAGCCGCCGCTGCCTCGGCTCTCTCAGCCTAGTGTGTTGACGTGGGTGAGTGAGACACCATGAAGCTCTTAATTCTCTTCCCGTGTCTGTTCTTGCTTATAACATCGTTTGGTCCCACCTCTGGTATGTACCAGTCTTTTACCTCCACATTATCTTAATGTTTTGCGTGTGTATGTTGCTGGTTGTTTGTGAAATTGTCTCGTCATTCGTCAAGGTCGAGTTTGTGATCAGCTGTTTATGGCGGTTTTGTAAGGGAAATTCATATTTATCGCTAGTTTTAAAGTTTAGATAGAAACGACCCGTCTACAAAAGTAAAGTTTGTACTGGATGAAGCATACGCTTGTAAGGATTATATTAACAATGCTTTTTATTTCAATGTAACTCGAGGGAAATAGGAAAAATTTTCATTGTTGCTGTGATGAGCTTTACCTAACTAACCTCTTCTAGGGCGGTTCCCTGTTCATTCATGGAACATGAATGAACACGGAACCGCCCTAGAAGAGGCCCTTTTAGGAATCTATTTTTAAATAAAACCATGCCATCTGTACCCCGGCACATTATTTCTTGCATCAGCCTGAAATTGCACGACTCGCTTACCATGCGTTATAAACCCCACCCATACAATAGTTTGTAGGTATTTTTTAATATGTTTTTATTTTAAAACAATTCAGTACAGCATATAATGTACTTATCAGTTTGTAGGTATTAGTTATTTTTTAATATACAGCACGTCAGGCTTGTATTAACGCTCCATACGTCAGTGAACGTAGATTCTAAAAGCGCGTTAATCCCACATCTATCGCTGGCGAAATGAGGTTAATCGTAAAATACCAACCAGTTTATGGATCTTTATTGCCGAGACGTCTCTCCTGCATAACAGGCTTCAGGCGACAACGACACTAGAAACTAGTAGTTTAGACGTGATCAGTCACCTTTTTGACAGTTGTCAGTTCCTCGAATACACTTTAGCTGATAGGGGGGGGGGGAAACCTTTTGGAAAATGCTCTCCAGAGCAAACTAATTAATAATTCATAAAGCCTAAAATTACATCAGAGTTCTTCAGGGAGTTAATAGGAGTCGGGAAACATACTGTACTCTTATTGGAACATAAGAAAGGAGGAGCACTGCAACTGGCCCACGCGAGGCAAGTCGAAATCGCCTACCGGCTTATACCACTGACCCAACGTAGTCAGGTCCAGGTCACATACACCCACACCCACTCGTATTTATCTAGCCTATTTTTTTTTTTAAACTGCAGTTTTAGCTTCTGTGACTATACGCGGGAATTTGTTCCACTCGTGCCTGGGGATTTTTTAGGTTTCAATTCGTCTTTATCTGAGGACCATGTCACAAGTTACCCCAATCGTACATAGTTTATTATAGTCCTGTTCTACATAGTTTATTTCTGTAATTTCACTAGCATCTTCCAGAGTAAAAACTGAGGAAGTAACATGAATTTCACACGTTTCGTAATCACTCGGTGATCTGACGCGAGTTACTTTTAAGTAGACCTATCTTTTCCCTAATCGTACTTCTGTATCCCTGAAAGAACTCTTTTGGGTTATCTTCGAATCCCTTGCGACTTTAGCCTCATAACCCCCCTTTTGCTTTTCCTTTTTTTTTCTCTTTAAATACATTGACTTAACTGCCCATCTCCACTTTTGATACGCCTATATATGCCTCTGTTGACCAGTAAGATGTTTTAATCTATTGTTCATCCATTTGGGTCCGGGTTTAGTGCTTCCCCCTTGATAATAATAATATAATAATCATCCATTTGGGATTACTTTTGTTAATCTAATTTTCCAGCTCGGAGCAAAAATTGTAACAGCACGCTTCTAAAATATTCACAAATCTCCCATAATTTTTAACGCATTTACTTGGCGTCTACAGCTGATTTTATGCAGGGCATATTCTCGGGCCAGTGTGCACAAGAAAGCTTGGAGTTCGAATTTCCTAGCATGGGCAGTAGGCCTGCTTCACTGTCGTACTGTAACTTGACTTCAGATGCTATCACTGACTTCTAACACTATCCCACAACAATGGTTGTGCTGCATGTACTAAATTTCTAAAATGATTGTAGTAGGCACACTCGCATAAACGGTGAATGTGCAGATAACTTTAGTCTGGTGTCTGCTGGATCTGCACGTGTTGGAACGTTCAACCCTCCCACCTAGGGAAGCCCTGCGCTCTCGTCTAGTCTTCAAGTACGAAGGTCGAGGGTACAACGTGGACTAGCGCTAGACGACCTTGTCGAACTTGTACTCGGTAACCCGGTCCTGTTGCCAAAGGTTACACTACTATGCTTGTTTATTTGGCTTAATAATTTAGCAATATTTCGCGTTTATTTATATACGTGTGTGTACGTGTGTGTACGTGTGTGTACGTGTGTACGTGTGTGTACGTGTACGTGTGTACGTGTGTGTACGTGTGTACGTGTGTGTGTACGTGTGTGTACGTACGTGTACGTACGTGTGTACACGTGTACACGTGTGTGTACACGTGTGTACACGTGTGTACGTGTGTGTACACGTACTCGCCTATTTTTGGTTGCAGGGGTCGATTAATAGCTCCTGGCCCTGTGTGTGTTTAATATGACTGTTGGGAAAGTGATTGTGATTTGTTTACTGGGGGAAAACGTGCAGCCTTGCTTCGTGGGTGTTTTTTTTATTATTATTATTGTTACTTGGTTGGCAATACTGACATTTAGGTTTAGCTATACAGTTGGCCTTCAGTTGATTAAATTGTTTATACATTTAAAGTACTATAATTTTAATGCGTATTCTGAAACTTAAAAAACGGTATGCATTCCTCCAGTAGAGTAACAAGATGCAACGGGCAGAACCTCCCCGAGCAACCACGGTGGCAGCGGCGCTGTCCACCACCCGCTGGTCTCTACCTGCAACCTGGTCCTCCACACCTCGCAGGAAGGACTACCATATGCCAGAGAAATCTCAGTCATCTTCACTCCTTTCGCTTGCTATAAAGCAGAATTGGTGGTGCACTAGCTGCCGCAGACCCAGGGAGGAATGTGACTGTCTCTGCGTTATATCTTAAGCTGTAATCCTGGCGTTTTGGGGACCAATGAAGGCTCCCACAAACCTCTGCTGTACTTTAGACTGGCAAGATTTGGGATGAGGTTCCCAAAGTGTACAAAGTGTAATGACACGGCCCTTGGGATGAATTCATATAGGTGGTCAGACTAGCTTCACCAGGGACGATTTATCACATGACTGGCGATATTTTCATCGTTGATGCTCTTTTCCTTGGTTGTGACTTAGAATATTAGAGGTTGATTGCAGGAGTAGACCTAGTTCTGTACTAGGTAGTTTAAATACAAAATAACTGCATTTAGGTATTTTGTATTCTTGTAAATAGGCTTTTTAAATTATAAACTAATGTAAAAGGTCGTGTGTATTTGAGGCTATATTTTTGTAATTGATTTAACGCTATTAGAGGCTAATAAGATTACGTATTACACTGCGAGCCTTGTTTAAAATGTAAAGTTAGGTGCTGGGCATACACCGGTGCCTTAAGTATTGAAAATTTGTTAATGTAGTGTCTCGTGTTAGCTTATCAGTGTTTGCAGTGTCAACATATTTAATTGACGAGACTGTAAACATTTCATTGTATATTTTAAGGACTTTTGTATTTGAGAACTTACTTAGTTTTTAAGAAGTTTATTCGAAATGTCTATACTGTATACATCTTGTGCATTATCACTCACGCATTTCAGCCATTTCATGTTCAGCCATTCAAACGTCCATAGATAATATTGCTCAATTTAGAATACTATATTTTTTATAAATGAATTAAATAGATTTAGACAATTTGACTATTTTTAACCTATTTCATGTGATTAAGGGAACTGTGGTTTAGCCACAGGATTAAATTCCTCGAGGGTGCATTCTGTTGTAGCTTTAATAGTAAGACTTGTATTACATGGGCACTGGATTTCCCATTGACTATAAGGTGATTCACATACAGTAGGTATCTTAATAGCTCACTTTACTTTTATGCATATAAACAACTTTTTAACATGTCAAGCAAGTGCCTTACTCTAGCACAAACCTACGGCCTCGTATATGGCTCATAACATTTAAAATGTAATATCTAAATTTAAGATTAAATAAAAGGCAATTTGTCTAAGTGCTATGATAGTATGGTGCTGTTACCAATTTATTAAATTGTGAAGGTTGTATATCTAGTGATAAGTCTGCATTTTAAAGTGTAGTTCTTATATAAACAGAAGAGTAACAATATATTGTACAGAATGTGCTTTAATATTAAAGAGGATTAAAATAAATTTGGTTTCCCTTATACATAAAAAGCTTGTACATGGTTACCCCAAAAACTTTTTCCTAATTTGCCAATTTAGGAATTAGCCCAGATATGCGGGTTAGTGTAGGAAAAAAAAAAACTTGCAAAGACTGACATTTTATTCAGCAAAATTGAAAATCATTGCTCTGATACAAAAGGTACAACGCACTAAATTAAACTAATGGAAAGAGGTTGAGCAAAGCAAGTGATCAGATCGTTTAAGTAGGGAAGTCGTCTGGTAGCAGTCATGTAGATGGGGCAGTGTTCTAACCTGGCAGTAGCGGCGCAAAGAGGGAGCTTGTTGGGGTAGGGTGCTTAAATCCTCCAGAAATTCAGCCCCCCCCCCCTCATAAAAAGTAATTGCTGCTTGTCTCCTAGCCGCCTCCCTGCCAAAGAGATAACCCCCCCTTCCGAAGCTATCCCTTGTCTACATAGACATTCTGGCGCCGCCCCTGTGTAGTGAAGAGTGTTAGTTTTAAAGCCGTGATCGGTGATGTAGGCACAGTTACCGCCTCGGCTCGTGTGGCCTTTTGGTGTTTTGGCTTTAGCAACCTCGCTAAGGTAGTTTCTGCTGCATATGCACTTGATTGCTTGGTTAATAGTTTTAAGCCTATCGGCTACACTAGGGTCATTTTGAGGCTGAAAGTAACCTGTTCACCACCAAACAAGAATAATTCCTATAATAGATTAAAGCAAACTGCCTGATAAGTTTCTTCTCCCATCCCATGTTTATCTTCAAATCGCTTGTTCTCTCTAGGCTGGAATACTGCTGTACACTAACTGCCCCTATCAAGGCAGGCGAAATTGCTGACCTGGACAGTGTACACAGAACTTTGGTATAAACCTTGGTAATAAATACCGACAAGTTGGTTTAGAAAGACACGTAAGCAAACACTATAACATATTTATTAGAAAACGTTTCGGTCCTGGGACCTTGATCACTTCAGAAGTGATCAAGGTCCCAGGACCGAAACGTTTTCTAATAAATGTCTTTCTAAACCACACACAACTTTCACGGCACACGCAAATACGATAAAGCACCTAAATTACTGGGGACGGTTGAAATCCCTTTATTTGTATTCCCTGGAACGCAGGCGAAAAAGAGGCATGATAATACACACGTGGAAAAATCCTAGAGGGATTAGTAATAAACTTTCACACAAAAATCACTCCCTCCCTACGAAAGACTTCGCAGGAGATGCAACGTTTCCCCCAATGAAAAGCAGGGGCGCCACGCGTACACCGAGACAATGCAGTAAGTGTCAGGGGCCCAAGACTGTTCAACTGCCTCCCAGCATATAAAAGGGGGATTACCAATAGACCCCTGGCTGTCTTCAAGAAGGCACCTAACAGGCACTTAAAATCAGTACCTGATCAGCCGGGCTGTGATTCTCACGTCGGTTTACGTGCGGCCAGCAGTAACAGCCTGGTTGATCAGATCCTGATCCATCACGAGGCCTGGTCTCGGACCGGGCCGTGGAGGCGTTGACCCCGGAAATCTCCCCAGGTATCCCCGCGGGTCTTATTGCAGTGTTTGTGGCATTATATATACCATTCATAGAACCTGAAGTTAATGATTAAGAAACATTTGCAACAGTCTGCTTCAAATACAGCTGGTGTAGTAGTGAAATGAAGATGAACTAATCATTCCATCAACCTTGGAGCTGACCTTTTCTCCAGGCTGAGGGACTGATCACCTCAAATACTTTCTCGAAGGTTGAATGCCTGATTAAATCATTTCACTACTGCACCTGCTGTGTCTATTTGAAGACGCCTACTGTGTAGGTGAAAAGTTCCAACAATCAAGATACATAATTGTTGCATACGTCCTAATCAACTTTGTCGGTATTTTATACCATTTTCAACAGAACCTGAAGTAAATAGTTTTCTGGTTATGTATTTTGATGCAGTCTTACCTCCTGACGTTAAGCACGGCTTGTTCAGTTTACTGTCATTCACATATTGGCTGCATCGATAATTTGTCCTTTTTGTATGGCCAGTCTTTCACTATGAATTATATATTATGGGGGTTTTAATATATGGGCCGCCAACAGCGACAGTCTGGTCGAGCAGGCAAGGCAATAATAAAAAAAAAACTGGCCTCAGGCCAGGCTGAGCCTAGTGAACCTCGAAACCAGCTAAAATTATAAAGGCTTGTATACAACTTACGGGTATTCCTTAAGGCTGTACTAGTTGCTTGGGGCTCTTGATCAAAGGAATTTGACCTGATATCCCCTTTGAATCAAACCTGATTTCCTCCGATTCTCCCAACTACTATATACCTTACGGGTTTAGTGCTTCCCTGTGACTTCTATACCGTATGGGTAACTTTTATTAAGGATAAGGCTCACTAGGAGCGTCCTCGTTCTAGTTGGGTTAGGCTCGTTGGTGCAGAAAATGTCTAAAAGTTCTCGTGCACATTATACGACATGCCAGTTATCTTGTGATAGTGCTAATTTTGTTAGCACAGTAAAGCAAAAATTCATAAAGGCTCAGATTGAATGTACGGTACGTGCTAGGTCAGTACCTAAAGAACGAAAAGGCGGCTCAATACCCAAATAACCCGCTTACGACGACGTTTCGGTCCGACCTGGACCATTTAGTCACTGTTAAGGTCAGTACCTGTTACCATTAAAAGAGGAACACCGCAATACGCTTACTGATCCATACTTAGCGGGTCCTTAATTCTAATTCTTCTTGTTAATCGGGATTTGTCCTAACAAAAATCAGAAGCTAAGCTAGCAATAACTGTTTACAATGAAGCTAACACTGCTTGAAATTAAGATCCAGTATTATACACCATTGATAAGGCCCCGTTGAGATTACAGTTCTGGTCTCTGTATTGCAAGCCCCTCAAGGGAGGTTCCTTGATGCCAGTGAGGGGCCTTTGATCCAGGGAAATGACCTGCCCGACTCTCTTGCATCATACTTGAATGCCCAGGTGCTGTACGACTTCTAAGGGTTTAGTGCTCCCCGTGAATGTGATAATCAGTATTATAAAATGGACCCATATTGCTTTGAATTATAATAGAGAAGAAGCTCTTTGCAGAACAGGTGACCGTTAATCCTATGTATATGGAATCATTCCTATCTGAAAAACGCGCATCTTATTCGCCAAAAATATTTAAAGTGAGGAATTTTTCGAAGTGTACTATCGGAAGATTAAAATGTACAGATATTCTGAAAATATGTAGCAGAGGAAAAAAGAAACTAATGGAAATTTCTTAATTTCAAATAAAGGAACTGTAGGCAAGCACAGGTCTGGAAATTTAATTGAATAATCTGCCTAGTAACGGCATGAAAGCAAATATTTGACAACTTTGAGTGCCTCAGCAACTTACTCTACACTTTGGAGAGAAACTTGAGCCGATGTTGCGTCTCCGAAATGGGGATTAGCTGTGCATTATTCCAGCCATGCTATTGTGACTAATAATAAGTTAGTTGATTATGGGAGTAGACTTGTGAATGTTGGTTTTTTGTGAACTTTGATGGCCATAAGATAGGCTTGTGTAATCAGCTGTTTTGTTCATATGTGGATTCCTAGTGACGTAATAATGGGGAAAACTGAAGTAACAACTTCAGCAGATCCATAATGTTCGTCGCTAATTTATTTTATAAAGAGTATGTGAGTATTATGCTTGACTCCAGAGTTTATGGAAGAGGACCCAAGTATTTTCTTTGGTGTAAATGGCCAAGATGGTTACGATATTTTTTCAATACACTGAGAGTTTTCCGCAAACTAAAACTCACTTCAAACAGTTATACTTGCTGTAGAAGACTAGGATTTTCACATCTTTTAGTATCTTTAGCAATAAGCAGAGGTTAAACTTTGGAGTTAACTAAGAGTGTTGAAATCAGGCGGATGTGACTGGCAAACCACAATGTGCTGCCTTGCTTGGTAAGGGTTTATCTTCGCTTGGCACCATTTATAAAAAGTATTTATAAAAGTACATGTTAACTTAAACAGGCTATAGTTGACGTCAATGACATACTATACAGCAAGCCCCTTGTTTCTCAGAGCACT
Organism: Cherax quadricarinatus; assembly: GCF_038502225.1. Lineage (NCBI taxonomy): Eukaryota > Metazoa > Arthropoda > Malacostraca > Decapoda > Parastacidae > Cherax > Cherax quadricarinatus. The sequence continues at coordinate 19,879,930 of NC_091359.1, read as the reverse complement.
TCGGTCAAATTAGGTTAATTTTGTCACCAGGATGCGACCCACACCAGTCTGTTAACACTTAAGTACCTGTTTTACTGATAGGTGAACAGGGACAATAGGTGTTTTAAGGAAACTCAATGTTTCCACCCGTACTGGGGATCATAACTTGACAAGGACCACCTGAAGGAGGTTCCCTGACACCGGTGAGCGGCTCTTAATTCCAACCTGCAAGACTGATTACTCATTCCCATTAGGTTACATATCCACTTAACTCAAAGAAAGTGTTTTCTGCAAACATGAGATTTAAGTTAAACAAAAATGGCGGTCTGCGTGACTTGTCACGCGGACTTTGGGTCGAACCTGAATGCCTTCTCTTCCCCTAGGCGCTGTATAGCACCTGTGGGTTCACGCTTCCTAATGTAGTTCTGATAAATACAAAAAACACAATATACCCTTCTTATGCCCAACTATTCTCGTGCTTAAGTTGTTCGTCTGTCACCTATGTCTTCTCATTGCCTCTACCTATCAGAGGTCTAGATGTGGGGGTCATATACCCCTAAAAGACCAAACTTCAATATTGTCAGCCTTGAAGCTTTTATCTTCCCATCCTAAGCGTCCCTTGTACAGAGATATTACCATGTTCGTTATTAGATAAGCATAGGTGAGGGATGAAGTCATGTTTAGGGTACAGATTCCTGATGTAAGAGCGGCAGGAACGGCATGGGAACAAGCTGGTTTATTGGCCGAATTTGGCAACATTCGTAAGCTATCCATCAGTGCAACTATTACTCGATACAATATTTCTGATTTTATGTAAATATAAATAATTGACACAACGCAATCAATAATATTTAGTTGTTAATAGACGTAAAGGATAATATATCATTGAGCAAACAACACTAACCTCATTTGCTGGGTGCTCTTTTCATTTTAAATTATGGTTTACCTCTTCCCCATGAATATAAGTTACACGGAGTTCACCTGGAGGGTGTTCCGGGGGTCAGCGCCCCCGCGGCCCGGTCCATGACCAGGTCATTACCGGCTGCAAGAAATACTGCCATAACAAAGGTAAAGGTTTTAGTGGAAAGTGGATCACAAACTGGCAGATAGACAGTTTTGTTGCTTATATAGGCATGGAAGTAGAAACCTCTTGGTTGACTAGAGTAATGAAGTCCGGCTTAAAGCTGGATTTCTAGAGTGGCACTCGAAGCCAGTCACAGGTGAGCGAAAATTGCTGTAGCTATACTGGAAACTAGTATATATGTGAAAGGATAAGGCTGGTGAAAGGTACGTCACCTTCTGGTGCCTCTTAAACAGAATACAATAGTTACCTTTTTCTTAGTAGACATTATTATGAAAGAACTTTAAAAGGTTGTAGTGCATCTCGTATTAGGTGTGTAGTTTGTTGAGACCTCTGGTGATATGTTTGGTGTAATGTTTACTTTTATTTTTTTTCTTTAGTTTTCCTCCCACTTTACTCCGTATTAGCTTCGTCCACTATTGGATTGTTTGGACTGAACTCCAGTATCACTGTTTTGATCATTCCTGCAGCCTGTTTCTCTTTGGCCTGTATATCTTAGTTATTCTCGTTAGTTTCAGGTCATCAGAAAGCAGGATTTGATCCCCTCTTTTGCTATAATGGATTTCTCAAAATTTCGTGTTTTCTAATTTGGAATGCTTATGCAGTCACATTATTTTCAGAGAAAAATGTTTTATTTGCAAAATACCTGACTGCTCTCAAGAACATACCCTCATTCTCAATGTTGCTTATCAGTGTTCATATTCTTGAAGTTTTAATACCCCGAACTCTGCTCACAAGAAAGTGCCCCTTTACGGAAGATTTCTTGGCGCCAGTGAGGGGGCGTTCGTCGTTCAAGGATTTAGACTTTACCTCCCCTTCCTTGAATTGAACCTGATTGCCTTCCATCACCCCCTCCCCATTAATGTAATAATCTCAAGAGCGCAGACACTGAATCCGGATATCCGACTCTGCTGAAGAACGTAAACAAGGAACTCTTGCGCCGGCCTTGGTGTGAAGACCTCTCTCGCCTTGCTCTGAGCATCAGTGACTAGCTTTCCTTCCCATGCTTAACCTGGGATATTTGCCTTTGTACTCTATCTGCTGGGAAATCTGTCGGGCCGCCATACATTAGATGTATGTAATTAAATTAGTCAAATGCTGCCCTAGAATATTACGGAGAAGGTTTCGCTGATGAGCTATCAGCGACGTTTCCATGTGTCCTAGTACTGTAATTCTTGTATATTTCTCGATATTTATTACCATCTTTAATATATATTAGCTTTAGTCTGCTCTGTGGATTTCTTAGGCATTGTAGGATTCTGGCTGTGCAGGAGTTTAAATATGGTTACTATATTTGAACTCAGTATGTAGAACACTAATCAATCGTGCTATATAAATTTGTTAAATATACTATGTACTATATATTCATGTTGAATATCTATAAGTGTTGTGTCCTCAAAAGTCAACATTACTACCTGGAGTTTACCTGGAGAGAGTTTCGGGGGTCAACGCCCCCGCGGCCCGGTCTGTGACCAGGCCTCCTGGTGGATCAGCGCCTGATCAACCAGGCTGTTGCTGCTGGCTGCACGCAAACCAACGTACGAGCCACAGCCCGGCTGATCAGGAACTGTCTTTAGGTGCTTGTCCAGTGCCAGCTTGAAGACTGCCAGGGGTCTGTTGGTAATCCCCCTTATGTGTGCTGGGAGGCAGTTGAACAGTCTCGGGCCCCTGACACTTATTGTATGGTCTCTTAACGTGCTAGTGACACCCCTGCTTTTCATTGGGGGGATGGTGCATCGTCTGCCAAGTCTTTTGCTTTCGTAGTGAGTGATTTTCGTGTGCAAGTTTGGTACTAGTCCCTCTAGGATTTTCCAGGTGTATATAATCATGTATCTCTCCCTCCTGCGTTCCAGGGAATACAGGTTTAGAAACCTCAAGCGCTCCCAGTAATTGAGGTGTTTTATCTCCGTTATGCGCGCCGTGAAAGTTCTCTGTACATTTTCTAGGTCGGCAATTTCACCTGCCTTGAAAGGTGCTGTTAGAGTGCAGCAATATTCCAGCCTAGATAGAACAAGTGACCTGAAGAGTGTCATCATGGGCTTGGCCTCCCTAGTTTTGAAGGTTCTCATTATCCATCCTGTCATTTTTCTAGCAGATGCGATTGATACAATGTTATGGTCCTTGAAGGTGAGATCCTCCGACATAATCACTCCTAGGTCTTTGACGTTGGTGTTTCGCTCTATTTTGTGGCCAGAATTTGTTTTGTACTCTGATGAAGATTTAATTTCCTCATGTTTACCATATCTGAGTAATTGAAATTTCTCATCGTTGAACTTCATATTGTTTTCTGCAGCCCACTGAAAGATTTGGTTGATGTCCGCCTGGAGCCTTGCAGTGTCTGCAATGGAAGACACTGTCATGCAGATTCGGGTGTCATCTGCAAAGGAAGACACGGTGCTGTGGCTGACATCCTTGTCTATGTCGGATATGAGGATGAGGAACAAGATGGGAGCTAGTACTGTGCCTTGTGGGACAGAGCTTTTCACCGTAGCTGCCTCGGACTTTACTCTGTTGACGACTACTCTCTGTGTTCTGTTAGTGAGGAAATTATAGATCCATCGACCGACTTTTCCTGTTATTCCTTTAGCGCGCATTTTGTGCGCTATTACGCCATGGTCACACTTGTCGAAGGCTTTTGCAAAGTCTGTATATATTACATCTGCATTCTTTTTGTCTTCTAGTGCATTTAGGACCTTGTCGTAGTGATCCAGTAGTTGAGACACAGGAGCGACCTGTTCTAAACCCATGTTGCCCTGGGTTGTGTAACTGATGGGTTTCTAGATGGGTGGTGATCTTGCTTCTTAGGACCCTTTCAAAGATTTTTATGATATGGGATGTTAGTGCTATTGGTCTGTAGTTCTTTGCTGTTGCTTTACTGCCCCCTTTGTGGAGTGGGGCTATGTCTGTTGTTTTTAGTAACTGAGGGACGACCCCCGTGTCCATGCTCCCTCTCCATAGGATGGAAAAGGCTCGTGATAGGGGCTTCTTGCAGTTCTTGATGAACACAGAGTTCCATGAGTCTGGCCCTGGGGCAGAGTGCATGGGCATGTCATTTATCGCCTGTTCGAAGTCATTTGGCGTCAGGATAACATCGGATAGGCTTGTGTTAGTCAAATTTTGTGGCTCTCTCATAAAAAATTCATTTTGGTCTTCGACTCTCAGTCTGGTTAGCGGCTTGCTAAAAACTGAGTCATATTGGGACTTGAGTAGCTCACTCATTTCCTTGCTGTCATCTGTGTAGGACCCATCTTGTTTAAGTAGGGGCCCAATACTGGACGTTGTTCTCGATTTTGATTTGGCATAGGAGAAGAAATACTTTGGGTTTCTTTCGATTTCATTTATGGCTTTTAGTTCTTCCCGCGATTCCTGACTCCTAAAGGATTCTTTTAGCTTAAGTTCGATGCTTGCTATTTCTCTGACCAGTGTCTCCCTGCGCATTTCAGATATATTGACCTCTTTTAGCCGCTCTGTTATTCTTTTCCGTCGCCTGTAAAGGGAGCGCCTGTCTCTTTCTATTTTACATCTACTCCTCCTTTTTCTTAGAGGAATAAGCCTTGTGCATACATCGAGTGCCACCGAGTTAATCTGTTCTAGGCATAAGTTTGGGTCTGTGTTGCTTAGTATATCTTCCCAGCTTATATCGGTTAGGACTTGGTTTACTTGGTCCCACTTTATGTTTTTGTTATTGAAGTTGAATTTGGTGAATGCTCCCTCATGACTAGTCTCATTTTGTCGGTCTGGGGCTCCATGCATACATGTCTGAACCTCAATTATGTTGTGATCTGAGTATATTGTTTTTGATATGGTGACATTTCTTATCAGATCATCATTGTTAGTGAAGATGAGGTCTAGTGTATTCTCCAGTCTTGTAGGCTCTATTATTTGCTGGTTTAAATTGAATTTTGTGCAGAGATTTAAAAGCTCGTGTGAGTGTGAGTTTTCATCAGAGCTGCCTCCTGGTGTTATTTCTGCAACAATATTATTTGCTATATTCCTCCATTTTAGGTGCCTTAAGTTGAAATCCCCCAGGAGCAAGATGTTGGGTGCAGGAGCTGGAAGATTTTCCAGACAGTGGTCAATTTTTAACAGCTGTTCCTGGAATTGCTGGGATGTTGCATCCGGAGGCTTGTAGACTACCACAATGACTAGGTTTTGGTTCTCGACCTTTACTGCTAAAACTTCCACTACGTCATTTGAGGCATTAAGCAGTTCTGTGCAAACAAGTGACTCTGCAATGTACAGGCCAACCCCCCCCTTTTGCCTGTTCACTCTGTCACATCTGTATAGGTTGTAACCTGGGATCCATACTTCGTTGTCCAAGTGATCCTTTATGTGGGTCTCAGTGAAAGCCGCGAACATTGCCTTTGCCTCTGCAAGCAGTCCACGGATGAAAGGTATTTTGTTGTTTGTAGCTGGCTTTAGACCCTGTATATTTGCAAAGAAGAATGTTATCGGACTGGTGGTATTGTTGGTACTGGGGGGGGATTTTTTTTCCGGCATTAGTATCTGTATCTGTTGGTTTGGAGTGGAGGCCATCGACTGTGGTTCCACTCCAGGAATGACTGGATTTGGTGTACGATTTCTGCCATTTCCTGCCAGTTTTTTTTCCTTCCTGGCACTAAAAAACCTCTCCCTCTTGAGTGGCTGTGGCTACCCAGGTTTTCCCCTGGCCTGGATGTTTTGTATCTTTTTGTCCCCTTTAGATGGTATGCCTGGCAATTTAAGTTATAGCACAGTCTTTCCTGTACTGAAGAGGTACACATTTCAGGGTGAAAAAGCTTACAGGAAGGGAGTTTGCATTTTCCTGTTTTCATATGGGCATGGCATTTTCTAGGGTGGTCATAGTTGCATGTCCCATCTGTTTTTCCAGATTTCCCATGCCAGCAGATACCAAGTGCATAGTATGTGCACAGTCTTGGTTTCCGCTTGCCCTGGGTTTCTGTGACTGTATTCCCTGTTGGTGCATGTTTCCCTGTCTTACTTCTATCCTCCCTAGCACCAACAATGGAGCTCCCACCAGTTGTTTTTGGTAATTTATCCTCACTATTGCTATTGGAGTCCTCTTGTTTGCTATTTCCTGCGGTATTTCTAGTTTGCAATATTGGTTTTATCTTATCTTTGACTACACTTGTTTCCCTACTATGGCTCCTGTCCCCTATGAGGTCATTTATATGTATTCCTTCCTGCGTATAATTCCCGACTCCCTGGACAATATCTCCAGCTTCACCATTTCTGTCTCCCAGGACAGTATCTCCAGCTTCACCATTTCTGTCTCCCAGGACAGTATCTCCAGCTTCACCATTTCTGTCTCCCAGGACAGCACCTCCAGCTTCACCATTACTGTCTCCCAGGACAGTATCTCCAGCTTCACCATTTCTGTCTCCCAGGACAGCACCTCCAGCTTCACCATTTCTGTCTCCCAGGACAGTATCTCCAGCTTCACCATTTCTGTCTCCCAGGACAGCACCTCCAGCTTCACCATTACTGTCTCCCAGGACAGCACCTCCAGCTTCACCATTACTGTTTCCCAGGACAGCACCTCCAGCTTCACCATTACTGTCTCCCAGGACAGCACCTCCAGCTTCACCATTACTGTCTCCCAGGACAGCACTATCAGCCCCACATTTACTGACTACCAGGACATCACCTCCAGCCTTACAGTTTATGACTACATGGCCAGTATCAAGGGCAGTACCATTCAGCCCAGACATTTTATGTTCCCATCTGTTGTAGAAAGCTTCCAGGTTTTCTATGAAAGCAGCTTTGATGTTGTCCTCTTTTAATACCCTTGTGATTTTAGTCCACAGTTTTTCCTCATTTGAGCATACCCAAAAACACTTCTCTGTTTTAATACTGCTTGTAGCTAGTTCTGGGATATCTGCACAAGGGGCGTGACACCAATTTCCACAAAAATGACAATTTATCCATGTGGAAGCCCGTTTGTTTGACTGACCACAGACTACACAGGGCTTCATAATGATTTGAATGGTTGATTTACTGCAATTCTACTAGCAACCTCTTGAAAATTCTATTAATAACCTTAAATGAAGCTCTAGCTATTTGTATTTCTGTTTCTAACTCTTTTTGTATATTGGACAGCTTACCGTCACGTTCCTGATTTTTAATGTTTGTGTTTATAGGGCGCCTACAACCCCATCCGTTTACAGTCTGCTTTATTGTCCAACGAAACTGTTTGAAACCAGTCCCGGGTTCGGACCAGTCAAGGGTTCGGACCAGGCAAGGGTTCGGGCCAGACGATCTGCTCTGATCAGTGGGTCACTTATTTTAAAACATACTGGTCGGTGAATTGAGCTAACACATGAAGGATCTACTGGAAATTATCTACCCGAGTAATATGTGATTTGACTGATACAAAAGTATAACTTGCGTGTTGAAGAGCCGGTGATATCTGGCAGCTCCTACAATGACGAACGGTCACCTCCTTGTTTATCAATCGCTGTATCTGGCTTTTCTCTTTTTTTTTTTTTTTTTTTTTTTTTTTTCTTTTTTCCGTCTCCACCACAATAAATGCTATATTATCACTATAGTTGACTGGTGCAAATTTTGGAGGAAGGACGCTTTTTCTGTAGTAATAATTGCTTCTCGTTGTGTATATTTCGACTGCTGGTAACTACAGGTTATATGAAATTCACAGTAACGTCTCGTATTTCAAGAAAAAGAAACTAATGAAAGTCACTCCACTCCACTAAGTACCATTATAATACTGGTTAGTTGCTACTACAACACTGTATTCTGCTAATCACTGGTATCACTAGATTATATGCGAGTACACTGGCAAGCCAGGAAGATTATTAAAAAACAGCTGACCTGTGGTAAGTTCTGGCGACTTCTGGCACCTGCCTCTATAGGCTTATCACTTCATTTACAAATTCACCTGTTTTCAAATGACACTTTAGCCTTTATCATCAATATACTAGGGAGCCACTGTAGTATACACTATACACTATGTATACTCAATGTTATCAGGGAGACTTTCTTTCCTCTGACATGAAAAGTTCAATTATTATTTTTTTTCCACACGGGACAGGCCTATGATTCCCCTCTGGCAGTAAACTCTGCTAGTGCACACTAATTCTCCTTTTTTGACTCAGTATATAATGTTTTCCGCCCAAGATTTGTTCCAGGCGCTAGAGGGATGTATCGTATAGGATTGATGACACAAATTAAAGTTCTAGCACGTAAGAGCGACCGTGAAAACACGAAAAACCCGGAGCACAACGAGGCACGCTGACACGCTGGCAGTACCGCACCTTTATACATACAGGAGCCCTTTTAGTATCTTCCTGATGTGGTCATGCTGACTTTTTTCTGTAATTATATCTTTGCAGTGGTTCCCCTCGAAGAAGCTTCCTTGATACTGGTTAGGGGCTCTTGAGCTAAGAAATTGAACCTGTGCTTTAATTCCTTGCATCGAACCTAAATGCCTTCCATTTCCATAGGCGCTGCATGACCGTAGGGGTCATGCAGCGCCTACGGGTTGAGAGATTCCACCCACGAGTATAGTAACGATAAGCAGTTGATTGGTCTTCAAGGAGGCGTGAAAGATTTTGAAAAGTTGTATAAAACTGTATTATACAGTAGAAACTCGTTGAACGACACAAGTGAACCTGTTACTTTTCTTTGTCCTTTCCTTTGCCTTAGTGAGCAAACTTTCAACATTTGCATTGACCGGAAATAACAATGAACAGCTGTACTATCTTAAGATAGCACTGGTTCTGTATGACCTCTACGTGTTTAGCGCTTCTTTGATGTAAAATTAGTTAAAATTTTAAGACTCGGTTTTTTGCGGACTTCTCAAAATATTTGATGTTTAGAGTTTACCAGAAGCATTATGGCCGCAAACCTCATTTTCTAAACATGTAGACTATAACAGTTACCGAGTAATAGAAAGGCTTGCAAGTTTTGTTTAAAAGCCCTACATTCTGAAAGTACATAGTAATCTACTTCATATAATGCCAAACTGACAAGGACTGAGTCATTTTTATGTTATGAATAGGAAGAGTAGTGAATAATAATAAAAAAGCAGAGGTGGCACTGTCATTGTTTGTTGGGGGTATTTGAGGGGTAGCTATTTTAAGCCTGGCTTCACAACACTAGCAAAAACACTTACCTCGTTTATCTTCTTCCTCTGACCTTAAAGTGTAGCCTTTGATTTTGGAGAAGCTTTCACGCATCCTGGGTACGGTGCCCATTGTAGGCTATTTTTTTTCATGCTGGAATATTCCTTAGATGAGGAGGGTAGGTGCCATAATGCATTTTTGGTTCAATTTGCACGATAATGAGCAATTTTTTTTTCATATTAAGACATAATTAGTTATAAATTAAGCCATATAGATTGAAAGCATTAGGGTTGCGCCTCGTAGAAAGACGTAATTTAGAGGGATACGATTGAAGTGCACAAATAGAAAAATAATTTAAGGATGAATCCATCTAGCCAAAGAGAACTCTCGGCTATGAATAAGGCTCATCACTAAAGATTTAAGTGGTACTGTATTGGAAATTGCTGAGCTGGCAAGTAGTCACTGCAGCAAGGACTTCAGGTATCTGCAAAACTAGGCTAAATAAGTGGGAATGTTTGGGTGAGTAAAACTGTTGGGCTGGTAGACCAACAGTGTTCGTATGTATAACTCGTTCAAAGATCAAGTGAAGTGAATGTAAATTAAAATATTGAAAACACATACTAGAGGAATAGCTAGAAGTCTATGGTTTATGCTCGCCAGATACAAAATATTTTAAGATTTTTTTTTTTTAATATGCTTGGTGTCTCCACCTGTGGCAGTATGATCCAAAAAGGGAAATATTTATCATCATTCATTCAATTGCTCTTTTCGCCCCCACTGAAGGAGGGGTGAGAATGTATCCAGAGTAATTTTTTAAATTTCTTTAGGTTACACAATAAAGGCCTACTGGCCCATGCTAGGCAGGTCTGACGCCGCCCGCCCTTACCCACTTATGTACTTAAGCTCTAATGCCACGTCTTGACAATTTGTTCTATTGCCAAACTAGTGCTCTGTAAATTTTAATTTATTCACCAAAACTTGTAGGTTACGCATTTTCACCATTTTTATCACTGATTTCTCTTAGTGCACTTAAGTCTTTTCTTTTTTTTCTAAGCCTTTATAAACAATATGTTAAGTGCTTCTGGGAGTTTGTGACTCTTTCTAGTAATATGTGATCGTTTAGTCATAACATAGTAAATCTTGTAATTTTTTTACTCGTTCCAAACTTCAACCACCCTCAAGCTGACTCACAACAGCCAACTAACATCCAGGAACCTATTTGCACCTAGGTGACCAGGGGCACAGGTCAAACACACTTTCCTGTCTCAACTTTGGCCTATATTGAAACTGGGTCTTTTGATTGTGAAGCAAAGGCGCTACGACTCAAGTACGAGTATGACTGAGTTAAGGAAGAGTTGTCAGTATCAAACTACGAAACTATAACTGATGATCAGGTAATGTGGTTAGTCCCATCTATCAGAGTACCGGCAGCTGTCTGCACACTGTTGACTTTTGCTTGATGTTTGTTCGGCCAGTTTTTTTTTTTTTTTTTTTTTTTTTTTTTTTTTTTTTTTCCACCCAACTGAGAATATTTGTTGTCAGGAGAAGCTGTATTGAAGCTTCCGGTTACCTAAATGGGTGAAGGGGAGGCGGAAGTGAGTGTATGGTGATTGTGTTGTCCTTGACAAGCGTTAAGAGACTGTCTCGAGGGCTGACCTCTCTCCCCCTTAACCATCCCTCCTTCTTTCATCCCCCCCCCCACAGCCTCCCTCTCATCCACAATCCCCTCACTCGCCTTCCATCCCCCCCCAAAATCACCTTAGTCTGAGCCATATCTTATCTGTATTAGCTGTCACTGCACTTCCGCTCACTCACTCTTCGCCCTCTGTTCCTCAACTTTGTCCCATTAAGGTAATAAAGCGCTGAATTAGGCCTACTGTGTTTCGCTATTCAGGCCCTACTCCTACTCTACCATTCCCAGGCATATTTGACCTATTTTTTAAAGATACCCTAGGTATTCGTTTTAAAGGCCATGTTCACGTAGCAACAATCTTGCAAAATCACGTTTTTGTATCCTTTCAAAACCTGGTTTTATTAATCTTGGTTTAAAGATTTTATTTCACGCGTTTTTAATTCTTGTTCACAATTCGTCGCCTTGTAGGCGCTAATGGCTCACCTGGTAGCGGTCTCAGCTCTTACACCGAGGAACCAGGGTTCGTTCCTCGGACGAGCAGAAACTTTGGGCATGTTTCCTTAGACCTTCTGTCAGTTTACTGTGCAAGGTGGGAAAATACAAATGTTTGTGACTTGTTTCGCCCATAAAGTGAGCTTTATCGTAGTAAAGGGTCCCATTATACTGTATGTTTATTTTTCCATCGTGTCGATATTTTGTATGTTTACCTCCACTTTGTAGGGTGTTAGGCGACTGGTGTGGGTGACATCCTAAGGTAGAAGATTGAATGACCGCAGTCTGATGGCATCCTGACTTAACTGAACTATCTTGGGTTACTAACCCTCTGGGCTACTTTTATAGTCTGAATAGGTAAGATTGTTGGTACGAGGGAGTAACTTTATCCCTCTCTTTCTGACTAAGGCATTCGCCTTGACGTGGAGGGCAGGTTGCTTGTGTTGCTTTCTATGACCCAGCAGGTAATGTTGGCGGCTGCCCTTGGGTAGGAATGGTGTACAGGACCTTCCCTGCCAATGTGGCTGCACCACTATGATTTAGGGGGGCGACCAATAGATGGCATCAACGCAGGACTTTGATAAAGGTGATCGGCTCCGAGGAGATGAGAGAGATTTGTTAATGGTTCGGAAGCCCTAATCCCGTAATTGTGTTTATATGAATCGCTAAGCCCGTGTGGGGTCACTGATGCAGTGATGTATGGTCGATCCCCAGTTCTGATATCAATGCAGAAACCTACTTTCACAACCAGGCAAAACATACACGGGTCGCACAGCGCCTTGGGAGTGGGAGGTAATCAGGTTTGATTCAGTAGGACAGAGGTTTTTTTTTTTTTCTTTGGCTTAAGAGTGTAGTGCTCCCAGACAGGCGTCCCAGTGTAGGTTGTGTGGCGAACACCAAGAATGCAACAATTCAAAGCTGTTATATCTTGGAAACTTCAGACGAAGGTTTGGTCCACCCGTGACCATTATCAGGTCACGAATTGATAATGGTCCAGGACGAACCAAAACTTTAATTTCCTATTGAAGTACAGTTTAGTTGTGAATAGTTGGGAACGTTCATGAGAGTAGTCCTAAAATATGAGTCTCTCCCGTCTTAATTAACTACGGTAATTTTATTACGCAGTTACCAGCGTCAATTTCTGATCATTGCCTATAAACTTGCAATGTGTTACCTGAATAAAACCTATACTTCCATTTCAATGAGCCACTTAAGAAAAACTGCCTTGACACGTCTGGCAACGCCGTAGCAGATATATCCCTGGAAACTTTAAAATCTTCATGCTTACTAATGATGTCAGAATGGGTAGCATGTTGTGGGTCTTTTTAGAGGACCCACGGGCTTTCCTTACCTCGAATCTAATCGATTACCTGTCATTCCCCAGGTGCCTTATGTTGCCTACGGGTTTAGTTCCCATTCATGCAATAGTAATAATTGATCCATTGTGTGCCTGTGGCGCACTGCCCATAAAACACTGCAGAATACGTGTTTATTGGGACAGTTTCGCTCTGGTCGTAACTTCCTCACGTTCTGCACAGCGACTCGTTCAAATAAACATTTGTTCTGCAACTTTTTTTTTTCAGTTGAAGCAAGGCTGGTGCAACAGATTTCTGGAGGTCTTGTCATATCTCCTGACTTGCTGTTATCATGCATATTGAAATAAAACAGCCGGAAAGTAATGATACGAGGCCAGTGCTGATTGGGGGTAAGGAAGGTGGAAGTGAATAGTGTAAAGGTTATGCGTGGGGAAGGTAATTCAGGGAAGATCATGACTCGGGTCATGGCTGGGGCAGGAAGGTAAGTAAGGTAAGGTCATGGTTGGGGTAGGGAAGGTAGGTAACTTGGAGGAGTGCTTTGAAGGCAGTATAGACTGGTGGCTGTCAACCCTCGAGTGCTGGGTCAACAAACAGCAGCCACTTGACGACCAGTCAATGTAATGAAGATGCCAACCCCTCCAGAGCTTTTCATGCAGTGCGTGTGTGATCTGCTACCCCAGGGACACGTTCTCAATGTTTCAACCCGTCCTCTTAAGATAACGTAGAGTTTTTAATATAATTTAAGACCTTTAAAAAAGTGATGCTGACATTAAGCCTGAATACTGGTTTTGAGGATCGGAGAACCAACTCTCCGGTAAGGCCCCCTTCAACCATCATTTTCCTAGTCAGTGTTGGTGTGCTACTGTGGCTTAAGTGTGTGTCCCTCTCGTCTATAAAAGGTTAAAAACTAAATGAAGATCGATTTGCGCTTCAAAACCTTTGCTAACCCAATTATGCTATTCTTTTGTCTGCTTAAACAGTGACATATGTGACAGTGACACTGAGATAAAACGGTGATTGCTTGACTGAGTATTGTACTGTCCGCTCGGTGACTCCCAGTGTTCCGTTTACCCCCCCGTAAGCCATTATTGCCTTTACATTTTATTGCATTTATTGCGATATAGGTTACAATTTTATTTTGATAGCCAACAATGTAAACTAACCTAAATAACGTAATTCGAGAAATTTCCTGAAAACAGTATGCAAGAAATCGACTTAAGGTTTATGGGAGGTTGCCATGTTGGTTGTTAAGCGCACTGACCAGTTTAAAGGACTTTCCTGCTTCCCCAGATACTGTATGATCCGTAGGAGTAATATAGCATCTTGAGAATTGGAATATAATATGTTATCCTAATTAAAAATAGTGTATGTAGAGAAAGGCATGTACTTGGGATCCATCCATTAACAATACAACCTGGACGTGAATTAACTTCACGATTCAAAGGAAATTTAACCTTCAGGTTCAGTGTGAATGTTAAGTGTTTACGATATCCACTACCTGTGTAAGACGCGTAGCGTATCAGTTTGATAGTGCGCTGTGATAATAGGTGTGTAGTCGCTGTACATAATGTTAAATGCGTATTAAATCTTGGAATTTAGCCACGTGGCGCAGCGTTCAGATGTGTGGCGCCTAGCTGTACCGACCAGCTACACATGATAATCCCCGAATGATAACACACACAACATAGTCCGCACAGAATAGATAACTTATTCTTTCATTTGTGTGCGCGTGCGCAGATTCTTACGTTCTGAAGGATTCAAGTATATCCAGCGTTGCCAGACGTAAGCGCCATTTTTTTTAACTGCACACAAATCTCAGATTTTGGAGAGAGAGAGAGAGAGAGACACACACACACACACACACACACACACACACACACACGCGCGCGCGCGCATACAGACACACACACACACAGACACACATCCCTTGAAACTGGGCAACTACCTGAGAAATGGAAGACAGCTAATGTAGTCCCCATATTTAAGAACGGAAACAGAAACGAGGCACTAAACTACAGACCTGTCTCTCTGACATGTATTGTGTGCAAAGTCATGGAGAAGATTATCAGGAGGAGAGTGGTCGAACACCTGGAAAGGAACAAGATTATAAATAAAAACCAGCATGGGTTCATGGAAGGCAAATCTTGTATCACAAACCTCCTGGAGTTTTATGACAAGGTAACAGAAGTAAGACACGAGAGAGAGGGGTGGGTAGATTGCGTTTTCCTAGACTGCAGGAAGGCCTTTGACACAGTTCCCCACAAGAGATTAGTGCAGAAGCTGGAGGATCAGGCGCACGTAAAAGGGAGGGCACTGCAATGGATAAGGGAATACCTGACAGGGAGGCAGCAACGAGTCATGGTACGTGAAGGTATCACAGTGGGCGCCTGTTACGAGCGGGGTCCCACAGGGGTCAGTTCTAGGACCAGTGCTATTTTTGATATATGTGAACGACATGATGGAAGGAATAGACTCTGAAGTGTCCCTGTTCGCAGATGACGTGAAGTTGATGAGAAGAATTAAATCGGACGAGGATGAGGCAGGACTGCAAAGAGACCTGGACAGGCTGGACATGTGGTCCAGCAACTGGCTTCTCAAATTCAATCCAGCCAAATGCGAAGTCATGAAGATTGGGGAGGGGCAAAGAAGACCGCAGACAGAGTATAGGCTAGGTGGACAAAGACTACAGACCTCACTCAGGGAGAAAGACCTTGGGGTGACCATAACACCGAGCACATCACCGGAGGCACACATCAACCAAATAACCGCTGCAGCATACGGGCGCCTGGCAATCCTGAGAATAGCGTTCCGATACCTTAATAAGGAATCGTTCAAGACACTGCACACTGTGTATGTTAGGCCCATACTGGAGTATGCAGCACCAGTCTGGAACCCACACCTGGTCAAGCACGTCAAGAAGTTAGAGAAAGTACAAAGGTTTGCAACAAGGCTAGTCCCAGAGCTCAAGGGAATGTCGTACGAGGAAAGGTTAAGGGAAATCGGACTGACGACACTGGAGGACAGAAGGGTCAGGGGAGACATGATAACGACATACAAGATACTGCAGGGAATAGACAAGGTGGACAGATAGGATGTTCCAGAGAGGGGACACAGGGACAAGGGGTCACAACTGGAAGCTGAAGACTCAGACGAGTCACAGGGACGTTAGGAAGTATTTCTTCAGTCATAGAGTTGTCAGCAAGTGGAATAGCCTAGCAAGTGAAGTAGTGGAGGCAGGAACCATACATAGTTTTAAGAAGAGGTATGACAAAGCTCAGGAAGCAGAGAGAGAGAGAGTATCCAGTAGCGATCAGTGAAGAGGCGGGGCCAGGAGCTGAGTCTCGACCCCTGCAACCACAATTAGGTGAGTACAATTAGGCAAGTACATACACATAGACACACACACATACCAACACGTAAGGGACACTACAAGAGAGAGAGGAGAGGATGAACCAGCAAGACTGGACTTAGTATTCACCTTGAGTAGTGCAGATATTGAGGACATCACATATGAAAGACCCCTTGGGCCAGCAATCATGTGGTTTTGAGCTTCGAATACACAGTAGAGCTACAAGTGGAGGGGGAAGCAGGAAGGCCAGGACAAATGAAACCAAACTACAGGAAAGGGGACTACACAGGAATGAGGAACTTCCTGAATGAGGTTCAGTGGGACAGAGAACTGGCAGGGAAGCCAGTTAATGAGATGATGGAATATGTAGCAACAATGTGCAAGGAGGCTGAGGAGAGGTTTGTACCCAAGGGTAACAGGAGTAATGGAAAAGCCAGGATGAGCCCATGGTTCACCCAAAGATGCAAGGAGGCAAAAAACCAAGTGTGCTAGGGAATGGAAGAAATATAGAAGGCAAAGGACCCAGGAGAATAAGGAGAGCAGTCGTAGAGCCAGAAACGAATATGCACAGATAAGAAGGGAGGCCCAACGTCAATATGAAAACGACATAGTAGCAAAAGCCAAATCTGACCCGAAGCTGTTATACAGCCACATCAGGAAGAAAACAACCGTTAAGGACCAGGTAATCAGGCTAAGGAAGGAAGGAGGAGACACAACAAGAAATGACCTTGAAGTATGTGAGGAACTCAACAAGAGATTCAAAAAAGTGTTCACAGAGGAGACAGAAGGGGCTCCAGAAAGACGGAGAGGTGGGGTACACCACTATGTGCTGGACACAGTACACACAACCGAGGAAGAAGTGAAGAGGCTTCTGAGTGAGCTAGATACCTCAAAGGCAATGGGGCCAGATAACATCTCCCCATGGGTATTGAGAGAGAGAGCAGAGGTGCTATGTGTACCCCTAACAACAATATTCAGTACATCTATCGAAGCAGGGAGATTGCCTGAGGCATGGAAGACAGCAAATGTGGTCCCAATCTTTAAAAAAGGAGACAGACATGAAGCACTAAACTACAGACCAGTGTCACTGACATATATAGCATGCAAAATCATGGAAAAGATTGTCAGGAGAAGAATGGTGGAACATCTAGAAAGGAATGATCTCATCACCAGCAGCCAACATGGTTTCAGAGACGGGAAATCCTGTGTCACAAACCTACTGGAGTTCTATGACATGGTGACAGCAGTAAGACAAGAGAGAGAGGGGTGGGTGGATTGCATTTTCTTGGACTGCAAGAAGGGGTTTGACACAGTACCACACAAGAGATTAGTGCAAAAACTGGAGGACCAAGCAGGGATAACAGGGAAGGCACTACAATGGGTCAGGGAATATTTGTCAGGAAGACAGCAGCGAGTAATGGTACGTGGCGAGGTGTCAGTGGGCACCTGTGACCAGCGGGGTCCCACAGGGGTCAGTCCTAGGACCAGTGCTGTTTCTGGTATTTGTGAACAACATGACAGAAGGAATAAACTCTGAGGTGTCACTGTTTGCAGATGACGTGAAGTTGATGAGAAGAATTCATTCGATAGAAGACCAGGCAGAACTACAAAGGGATCTGGACAGGCTGCAGACCTGGTCCAGCAATTGGCTCCTGGAGTTCAATCCCACCAAGTGCAAAGTCATGAAGATTGGGGAAGGGCAAAGAAGACCGCAGACGGAGTACAGTCTAGGGGGCCAGAGACTACAAACCTCACTCAAGGAAAAAGATCTTGGGGTGAGTATAACACCAGGCACATCTCCTGAAGCGCACATCAACCAAATAACTGCTGCAGCATATGGGCGCCTGGCAAACCTCAGAACAGCATTCCGACATCTTAAGTCGTTCAGGACCCTGTACATCGTGTACGTTAGGCCCATATTGGAGTATGCGGCACCAGTTTGGAACCCACACCTAGCCAAGCACGTGAAGAAACTAAAAGTGCAAAGGTTTGCAACAAGACTAGTCCCAGAGCTAAGAGGTATGTCCTACGAGGAGAGGTTAAGGGAAAACCTGACGACACTGGAGGACAAGAGAGATAGGGGGGACTTACAAAATACTGAGAGGAATTGACAAGGTGGACAAAGACAGGATATTCCAGAGACTGGACACAGCAACAAGGGGACACAGTTGGAAGCTGAAGACACAGATGAATCACAGGGATGTTAGGAAGTATTTCTTCAGCCACAGAGTAGTCAGGAAGTGGAATAGTTTGGGAAGAGATGTAGTGGAGGCAGGATCCATACATAGCTTTAAGCAGAGGTACGACCAGTGAAGAGGCGGGGCCAGGAGCTTGGACTCGACCCCTGCAACCTCAACTAGGTGAGTATACATACACACACACACACACACACACACACACACACACACACACACACACACACCTACATTATGCGCAATAAGATCACAGTAAACAGGTAATATCACAATATGCATCACTATGAAAAAATAGCAGAATTCAAAGCGTGATTTCTCACATTATCAAGGAACTGTAAAAAAATAAATAAAAGATAAACAGGAAAGCAGTTAAGGACGAGACTACCTGACATTTTGATGATGTAAGAGGTAGTGGAAGATCTTTCAAACACACTTTATATTCTACCCAATCTTAAGAATTTAATTTGTCTAATGTATCTTAAATTCTTCCCAAATTTTATTATAAATAAATCAGATTTATATAATCCAAAGGCAACATTCATATTTTTCAAAACTTTTATGAAATTTGATTCTATTATATTTGTTTTGACCATGAACCTGTATTATACAACTTTCTCAGTACTTTGAAAATCAATTGAATGGTTAAAATATCTTGCATGAATAAACAGACCATTATAATCTTTTTCACTTCTAAATTTATATTTGTTATAATAAGGAATAACAGGGAAAAGTCGGTCGATGGATCTATAATTTCCTCACTAACAGAACACAGACAGTAGTCGTCAACAGAGTAAAGTCCGAGGCAGCTACGGTGAAAAGCTCTGTTCCACAAGGCACAGTACTCGCTCCCATCTTGTTCCTCATCCTTATATCCGACATAGACAAGGATGTCAGCCACAGCACCGTGTCTTCCTTTGCAGATGACACCCGAATCTGCATGACAGTGTCTTCCATTGCAGACACTGCAAAGCTCCAGGCAGACATCAACCAAATCTTTCAGTGGGCTGCAGAAAACAATATGAAGTTCAACGATGAGAAATTTCAATTACTCAGATATGGTAAACATGAGGAAATTAAATCTTCATCAGAGTACAAAACAAATTCTGGCCACAAAATAGAGCGAAACACCAACGTCAAAGACCTGGGAGTGATCATGTCGGAGGATCTCACCTTCAAGGACCATAACATTGTATCAATCGCATATGCTAGAAAAATGACAGGATGGATAATGAGAACCTTCAAAACTAGGGAGGCCAAGCCCATGATGACACTCTTCAGGTCACTTGTTCTATCTAGGCTGGAATATTGCTGCACTCTAACAGCACCTTTCAAGGCAGGTGAAATTGCCGACCTAGAAAATGTACAGAGAACTTTCACGGCGCGCATAACGGAGATAAAACACCTCAATTATTGGGAGCGCTTGAGGTTCCTAAACCTGTATTCCCTGGAACGCAGGAGGGAGAGATACATGATTATATACACCTGGAAAATCCTAGAGGGACTAGTACCGAACTTGCACACGAAAATCACCCACTACGAAAGCAAAAGACTTGGCAGACGATGCACCATCCCCCAATGAAAAGCAGGGGTGTCACTAGCACGTTAAGAGACCATACAATAAGTGTCAGGGGCCCGAGACTGTTCAACTGCCTCCCAGCACACATAAGGAGGATTACCAACAGACCCCTGGCAGTCTTCAAGCTGGCACTGGACAAGCACCTAAAGTCAGTTCCGCATCAGCCGGGCTGTGGCTCGTATGTTGGTTTGCGTGCAGCCAGCAGCAACAGCCTGGTTGATCAGGCTCTGATCCACCAGGAGGCCTGGTCTCAGACCGGGCCGCGGGGGCGTTGACCCCCGGAACTCTCTCCAGGTAAACTCCAGGTAATAAACTTTATCTCATTTTGGGGGGGTGGGGAATTTTTGTCAATTTTTTTACTATATCAATATTTTAAATACAACTGTAATATTAAAATTCTTAAGTAGAGTTGATAAAAAAGTTCCTCCAAAATGGTGATGGGTGTGTACAAGATTGCTTGTTAACTGTCATAAGAATTATTACGGTCAAACTGGAAACTCTTGAACATAGATTAAAACAATATAACTAACGTTAAAAGTGGACAACATTATTATACTCTCTTTAGTCATCCGAGAGATTTTAACCATCCATTTGATTTTCAAAGTGCTGAGAAAGTTATATAAAGGAGGTTGATGGTCGATATGACAGAATAAAGTTACATAACAGTTTGGAAAATATGAATTTTGCCTTTGGATTATACAAATTAGATTCATTTATAATTAAATTTGGGAAGAATAGACATAATAAAGTTAAATTCTTAAAGCTTGGGTAGGATATAAGTAGTTTGACACATCCTTGATTACTTACCTATAAAAAGGTCAGGTGTTTTGAGGTGATCTTGAGATGTAGTCTCGTCCTCCTGTGCTTCTTCACTGGTACTTATGCGCGCGTGTATGTATGTATGTATGTATGTATGTATATATATATATATATATATATATATATATATATATATATATATATATATATATTAATATAATGTCGTGCCGAATAGGTAAAACTGGTTAATTAGCAAGACCTCATTTAAAATTAAGTCCTTTCTAAAAAAAATTCCTATACGTTTAAAGATATATTTTTTTCATTAATGTTAATATAAAAATTTTTAATTTTGCACCAGAAGAATCTTAGAAAACTTACCTAACCTTATAACAAGAACAATTGATTTTTTCCTAACCAAACTAAATATATTTTAGATTTGTTTACAATAATTTAATACTAAACAAATACAGTGAAATATATTTTTTCGTTAGGTTCAGAATGAATTTTGGTGAAATTATTGCATACACAAATTTTCGCTTGTCCTATATGGCAAGATGAGCGTTGCTATTTAAGCCAAGATGGCAAGTTCTGCCTATTCGGCACGACATTATATATATATATTACTGAAGACTCCGATATGGAAAGCTCGAGGATATTAAAACTGTATCGGAGTATAAAGCAAATTCCAACCACACAATAGAGCGAAAAACTAATGTAAAGGACTTGGGAGTGGAGTGATAATGTCAAAGGACCTCACTTTTAAAGATCACAACAATGTATCTAACACATCTGCATGGAAAATGACAGGATAGATAATGAAACCTTCAAAACTAGGGATGCCAAGCCCATGATGATTCTCTTCAAATCGCTTGTTCTCTCTAGGCTGGAATATTACTGTACACTAACGGCTCCCTTCAAGGCTGGCGAAATTGCTGACCTCGAGATTATACAGAGAACTTTCACGGCACGTATTACCTGGAGAGAATTCCGGGGGTATAAATACGATAACGTACCTAAATTACTGGGAACGGTTAAGTCCCTTGATTTGTATTCCCTGGAACGCAGGCGAGAAAGATGCATGATAATATACACTTGGAGAATCCTAGAGGGACTTGTCCGAAATTTGCACACGAAAATTACTCCCTACGAAAGCAAGACTCGGCAGGAGATGCAACATCTACCCACTGAAAAGCAGGGGTGCTACGAGTACACTAGGAGAGAACACAGTAAGTGTCAGGGGCCCAAGAACGTTCAATTGCCTCCCAGCATACATAAGGAGGATTACAAATAGACCCCTGGCCGCCTTCAAGAAGGCGCTGGACAGGCACCTAAAATAGGTACCTGATCAGTCGGGCTGTGGTTCGTATGTTTGCGTGCGGCCAGCATCAATAGCCTGGTTGATCAGGCCCCGATCCACTCAGAGGCCTGGTCACACACCGGGTCCCAGGAGCGTTGATCCCCGAAACCCTCTCCAGGTATACTCCAGGTAAGACATGCAAAAAAAGTGTGGGGGGGGGGGGGGGAAGGTTCGTGCTACATTCATACGGAAACTCAAGGCGTAGGTTAAAGTAATAGGGTTTGATCGGAGGAAGGGTAGTGTAACTCTATAATTCTTTGGCTAGACTGCCATCATAAGAGCGCTTCCCTCCCCTTCTTGAAGGTGGCAATATTTGTGGATTTTTCTAAATGACCAAGTTGGTTATTTAATTGTTTCGCGGCTCTGCTGTTGTACAACTTGAGTTATTATGCTTCATGGTACCAAAGTGCCGATGAGAGGCTGTTTATCAAAGGCACTGGACCTATCACCATGTTGCATCATGCAGGATGGACGGTTTTCCTGTCGTATTCCATCATGCAGGATGGACGGTTTTCCTGTCGTATTCCATCATGCAGGATGGACGGTTTTCCTGTCGTATTCCATCATGCAGGATGGACGGTTTTCCTGTCGTATTCCATCATGCAGGATGGACGGTTTTCCTGTCGTATTCCATCATGCAGGATGGACGGTTTTCCTGTCGTATTCCATCATGCAGGATGGATGGTTTTCCTGTCGTATTCCATCATGCAGGATGGACGGTTTTCCTGTCGTATTCCATCATGCAGGATGGACGGTTTTCCTGTCGTATTCCATCATGCAGGATGGACGGTTTTCCTGTCGTATTCCATCATGCAGGATGGACGGTTTTTCTATCATCTTCCATCACGCGGGATGGTTTTCTTGTCATCTTCCATCATATAGGATAGATTTCATACATGTAATAATGTTTCAATGTGAACTGGGAGACTTGAGTAGGACCAACCCGCTGAACTATAGTCATTATGAGCTCGGTCTTAATGAATAAGCAGTAACATTATCGAATTAAATATCCAGGTGTAGGTATACAGTCACACACACGTCATGCACTGCAGGAAAAGTGAGAGTGAATGTCTGCACAGTCACGTACACCAGTTAACCAGTCCATGTCCTGTATCACTTAGTCTTAAGGGAGTAAACTCGTGTTGATAAACCTAGATTGCTTAACTGAGATCATGCCGGTGGGTAATATTATGTTGTGGTGGTGTTCCTACACTCGTAGTTTACTGCTGCTTGTATTTTCTGGCTTGACCAGATAAGATCTGATATTATTGTTTGGGAAGGTATGTTTATCACTGTTATTTCATTGGTAAATTAGTGATGTGACTTAACCAGATAAGATCGTCAATATTATTGTTTGGGAAGGTACGTTTATCACTTATTTCATTAGTAAATTTGTGTTATGATTGTTACAACCTGTACTACTACTGCTATTACTGCTGTTGCTGCTGCTACTACTACTACTACTACTACTGTTACTGCTGCTGCTACTACTACTATTACTACTGTTGCTGCTGCTACTGCTGCTACTACTGTTACTGCTGCTGCTACTACTACTATTACTACTGTTGCTACTGCTGCTACTACTGTTACTGCTGCTGCTGCTGCTGCTACTACTACTACTGTTACTGCTGTTACTGCTGCTGCTGCTACTACTACTACTACTACTACTACTACTACTACTACTACTACTACTGTTACTGCTGCTGCTACTACTGCTGCTGCTGCTGCTGCTACTACTACTACTACTACTACTAGTTACTGCTACTACTGCTGCTACTACTACTACTGCTGCTGCTGCTGCTGCTGCTGCTACTACTGCTGCTGCTGCTACTACTACTACTGTTACTGCTACTGTTACTGCTACTACTACTGTTACTACTGTTACTGCTACTGTTACTGCTACTGTTACTACTACTGTTTCTGCTACTACTACTGTTACTGCTACTACTACTGTTACTGCTACTACTACTGTTACTGCTACTACTACTGTTACTGCTACTACTACTGTTACTGCTACTACTACTGCTACTATCACTGCTACTACTACTACTGCTACTATTACTGCTATTACTGCTACTGCTACTATTACTGCTACTACTGCTACTACTGCTGCTGCTGCTACTACTACTACTACTACTACTACTATTACTACTGCTACTACTACTGTTACTGCTGCTACTACTACTGTTGCTGCTGCTACTACTACTACTGTTACTGCTGCTACTACTACTGTTGCTGCTGCTACTACTACTACTGTTACTGCTACTACTACTGTTACTGCTGCTACTACTACTACTACTACTGTTACTGCTACTACTACTGTTACTGCTACTACTACTACTACTACTACTGTTACTGCTGCTACTACTGTTACTGCTACTACTACTACTGTTACTGCTGCTACTACTGTTACTGCTACTACTACTACTGTTACTGCTACTACTACTGTTACTGCTACTACTACTGTTACTGCTACTACTACTACTGTTACTGCTACTACTACTACAGTACTGTTACTGCTACTACTACTACAGTACTGTTACTGCTACTACTACTACAGTACTGTTACTGCTACTACTACTACAGTACTGTTACTGCTACTACTACTGTTACTGCTGCTGCTGCTACTACTACTACTACTGTTACTACTACTGTTACTGCTGCTACTACTACTGTTACTGCTTCTACTGTTACTGCTACTACTACTGTTACTACTACTACTGTTACTACTACTACTGTTACTGCTACTACTACTACTGTTACTGCTACTACTACTACTACTACTGTTACTGCTACTACTACTACTACTACTGTTACTGCTACTACTACTACTGTTACTGCTACTACTACTACTACTGTTACTGCTACTACTACTACTACTGTTACTGCTACTACTACTGTTACTGCTTCTACTACTGTTACTGCTGCTGCTGCTACTACTGTTACTGCTACTACTACTGTTACTGCTGCTGCTGCTACTACTACTGTTACTGCTGCTGCTGCTACTACTACTGTTACTGCTGCTGCTGCTACTACTACTGTTACTGCTGCTGCTGCTACTACTACTGTTACTGCTGCTGCTGCTGCTGCTGCTGCTACTACTACTACTGTTACTGCTGCTGCTACTACTACTGTTACTGCTACTACTACTGTTACTGCTGCTACTACTACTGCTACTACAACTGTCACTGCTGCTACTACTACTGCTACTACAACTGTCACTGCTACTACTACTACTACTGCTGCTGCTGCTGCTACTACTACTGCTACTACTACTACTGCTGCTGCTGCTGCTACTACTACTATTACTGCTACTACTGCTGCTGCTAATAATAGTTCGCTATTAAATCCACTATTACTACCAGTACCTGTATCTTTATTCTTAATAACTATTAGCTAATACCGACTATAATACCATTGCCACCTCCAATACCACCACCTATCTTCCTTCCCTTCTCCTTTCTCCTGTCATTCTTCCTTCGTTCCATTAACCTTTATTTTTTATGCTCTCCTTATACGTCTCTGATTCCTTTTTCAGAAGCTCAGTCATTGTTGACTTTGTTCCTCACCTTCCGTAGTCTGACTCGCAAACCTTCAATTAATATATACCGTAGTGTGGTATTGTTAGTGTGTAACTCTTTATCATACTTTTTTTCCGTTCTCGTTCCTTTTGATTTTGTTGGAC